>NC_037671.1:48259288-48414906 GCF_003255815.1 Theropithecus gelada | reverse complement strand
TTTTTTTTTTTTTTTTTTTTTTTTTTTTTTTTTTTTTGAGACGGAGTTTCGCTCTATCGCCCAGGCTGGAGTGCAGTGGCCAGATCTCAGCTCACTACAAGCTCTGCCTCCCGGGTTCACGCCATTCTCCTACCTCAGCCTCCCAAGTAGCTGGGACTACAGGCGCCCGCCACCTTGCCCGGCTAGTTTTTTTTTTGTACTTTTTAGTAGAGACGGGGTTTCACCATATTAGCCAGCATGGTCTCGATCTCCTGACCTCGTGATCCGCCCGTCTCGGCCTCCCAAAGTGCTGGGATTACAGGCTTGAGCCACCACGCCCGGCCCACACTGGAGCTTATTAAAGGGTGGAGGGTGAGGGGAGGAAAAGGATGAGGAAAAATAACTAATGGGTAATAAGTTTGATACCTGGGTGATGAAATAATCTGTACAACAAACCCCCATGACACAACTTTACCTACATAGCAAACCTGCACAGGTACCCCTGAACTTAAAGTAAAGTTTAAAAAACTGGATTTGAAGAAAAAGGGGTATTGCCTCAGATCTTACAAATGTCATGCATAAACATAATATGAGAGTACCATGTTAATTTAGTTCCATGTGTAGACTTTCCTATTGAGAAGAGATTATACTTATTATACCAAACCGATATTTAAGTCAATTTGGCAGTTACATATTTGGGAGTCAGTTAATAAATTGGCATTTCAGTTTTTTTTCTTCTTTCTTCAGACACGGTCTGGTTCTGTCACCCAGGCTGGAGTGCAGTGGTGTGTGATTGCTCACTACAACCTCTGCCTCCCGGGTTCAAGTGATTCTCCTGCCTCAGCCTCCAGAGTAGCTGAGATTACAGGCACCTGCCACCATGCCCAGATTATTTTTATTTTTATTTTTATTTTTTTTAGTAGAGATGGAGTTTTACCATGTTGGCCAGGCTGGTCTCAAACTCCTGACCTCAAGTGATCCTTCCCGCCTTGGCCTCCAAAGTGCTGGGATTACAGGCTTGAGCCACCACACCTGGCCCCCTTTCAGTTTTTAAACTGATGTTTTTTGAATTTAGTTAACGTGACCCAGTTCTATAATGTTTAATAAACTCTAAGTGAACGAACAAAATTGCATCTTTGTACATGCAAAACAGAAGACCAGAGATTGACCCCAAAGTTGTCCCTGCAGGGGTTTACAATCTAGTGCAACATGGTAGGGAGATAACACTTCTATAGATAATACAGAAAGAAAACTGAGCCAGGAGTAAAAGGACATGAATGCTAGATACATCTTCTTCATTTAATTTATTTATCCAACAAATATTTAATAGGCAACTATTATGTATCAGATATCTGCTAGACTTTAGCTATACAGCAATGGGAAAAAAAAAAAAAGGCATAGGCCTTGTTCTTATGAAACGTAAGTACCCAATGAAGGATAAATATGTCAGCAATCATAAAAATTCATTCAACAAATATGTATTTAGTACAAAATATGTACCAGGCACTGTTCTAGGCACTTGAGATGATGATGAAAAAGTGGACAGAGATTTGTCCCCATAAAGGGTTTACATTCCAGTAGAAGACAGAAAAAAACCTCTAGACACAATAAATAAGTTATGTATATATCTTATTAGAGGGTGATAAATACTATGGGAAAAGGGGGAAAAGTAGGGTAAGGGTTTTTAGTAATGGGACAGGGATGAAGATAGGATTTGGGATGGGTTGTCATTTTAAACAGGACAGTCAGTGTAGCCTCATTGAGAAGGGGATACAAAAGTGAAAATTTGTAGGAGTTGGGGGAATTGACTATACAAGTATCCAGGGAAAGTGTATTTTGGTAGAGAGAACAGCCAATGTAAAAGAGTCTAATATGGGAGTATCCAGGAGTGTTCCAGGTTTAGAAACAAGGCTCAGTTGTCTGGAGCTGGGTCGGCAAGGGGGAGAAAAACAGGCATAGAAGAGTGGGTGTGGATTATGTAGGGCCATGTGGGCCATTGTAAGGACGTTGGCTTTCACTGAGATAAATGGGGAGCCATTGTAGGGGTTTGATCACAGAGCGATATGACCTGACTTACATTTGAACTGAATGACTTGTTTCATATTACAACGTATAACTGTAGATCATGATAGATGTGTTCTAAAATAGGATAAGAGAGGGACCTAATTTGAAATATCTGTTTGATCTTGGACCCTAAGCTTAGCCAACCTCAGCCCTGCCTCACTGGGTGATTGTGGTGAGGCCTTGACAACGTGCTGTATTCATATGCACATGCTGTATACTATTCTTTGAAATAATGCAGAATGAAACAGAATCCAGTGTGAGATTATGAGCTACACACTGTATTAGTAGTAAAAGCATGAGTTGCATTGTTGAAAGAAGCAGTGTCACCCCCAAAGGGGTGAAGATTGGTTCTTGGGAAGTAAAAAAAAAAAAAAAAAAAAAAAAAAAAAACAGTTCTCTTTTAATGTACAAAACACAGATGTATATACAATATGCAAACAGATATGTAGTATATCTGCAGCATTTTTATTTCATGGGGAAAATATCTGAAAAGGATCCTTTGGGGGCAGGGAAGGGAGAGTGTGTGATCATGAAAAAACATTGGAAAATACTGAGTTAAGGAAGAGATTTAGTAGATTTAGTAGCAGAAAGATCACTGAGCTGGAGGTTCAAAAACCACAGCTAAAGTCAGCTCTGCCATTAACTTTCTGTGTAAACTTGGACCATTCACTTCTGCTTTCTAGGTTTAAATTTTTTTCAAATGTAAAATAAAATGTTTGAATAATCTCTTAGGTTTTCACCAGCTCTAAAACTAGGAGAAGATTTGAATTGGAATCCATTCAGTTAAAAACACCTGATTATGGAACCTATCAAAATGTGTAAGGTATTTGGACCTATTGAATGTCACTTTTCAATAAGATAAACCTCCAGTGTCAATAGCTTTTGAAGTCTCTGGCCTCTTTTTCCTTACCCATTCTTTAAGCTAGAATTCTAGAAATGCTGCTCTAATTCCCAGTAGAAGATTCCTGGATACAATATTGAAGTCTAAGAGTACAATGAAGTTTCGCCAAGAAGATGCCCATCAAATGTTCTGAAGCTTGTCAGCTGGAGTTGCATTGCTTCACAGTTTTCACATGATTTCTAGACATTAAAGTCCCTTTACAACCTAGCTGGGTTGTCACTTCAAGGAGAAAGACATATGTGGTGTGGCGAAGGTAAGCAGGAATTAGCAGGATCGAGTAACCAGATTTAAAAAAAAAAAAAAAAAAAAAAAGGGAGGGGGCACACATATTGACAGCATCTGTGGATGGCATAATTGAACAGCCTTGTGCATACAATTTTTTATTGCTTATCCAGACCTGGGCTCATTGCACTAAGAAAACCTTAAATAGTTTTTCCTCAGTTTTACTTTTCTCTTCTGAGCTCTCTAATTACATTTAAAAGCCCCTTTGAAGAAAGAGAATGTGTCTTCTAACGCTTTTGTTGTGCTCAATTCAGCATTCTGTAAATGATAGGATTTTAGTGAGTGTTTGTTGATGGTGATGATCATGCAGATTTAAGAGGGAAAAATAAAAATTAAAGCCATAAGTCTTTGAGTCCCTAATTTTGGGCGGTCTATACTGACATGTCTATAGGCCAGAACATTTATCTTCTTTTCCTTCTGCTGTTTAATCACCTAGTGGTGTTTCCAGATAAGAAATGTAAATGGAATTCATTACCTAACCAGGCCATGTAATTCATTTATCATAGGGTATCAATAGGCAAATAATTGTTCTATGTGGTAAATTCAGTAGTAAATAGATGAGAGGCCATTGTGAAGAACTATAGCTCTCCACTGAACAGCAAGGGTTCTTGAATGTTGTCAACATTTGGAGGCTGTTGGAGGAGGGAGCTCTATAGATGAAAAATGGCTACGTATTCAAAATTTCAGGGCATACCAGGAGGATAATTCAATTCAATCTCTGGCTTACCCAAACAATCTTGAAGTTACTGCCAACGAGGAAATCCCCAGGGTCTAATAAAAATATCTTTAGGAGTGAAGGAGTTAACTAAGTGTGTAAGCTTTATCTTCTGTCCAATGGACTTGTGGTTTGCTTATTAAAGTCTCCAGTAAATGATTGTTAGAGACCTGTCATTGATAGCAGTTGCTAGTTGCTGCCTTTTAAAAGCCCGTTGATTCCTCTGCAAGGTGGTGCAGCATCCTCTGTCCCTTCACTCATTTCGGATCTGCTCAGGCCTGCCTGTAAAAGGATCTCTCAGATCAATAAGCATGAATGACGAAGACTACAGCACCATCTATGACACAATCCAAAATGAGAGGACATATGAGGTTCCAGACCAGCCAGAAGAAAATGAAAGTCCCCATTATGATGATGTCCAGGAGTACTTAAGGCCAGAAAATGATTTATATGCCACTCAGCTGAATGCCTATGAGTATGATTTTGTGTCAGTCTATACCATTAATGGTGAAGAGACCAGCTTGGCCTCTGCCCAGTCAGAAGACAGAGGCTACCTCCTGCCTGATGAGATATACTCTGAGCTCCAGGAGGCTCAGCCAGGTGAGCTCCAGGAGGACAGGGGCATCTCAATGGAAGGGTTATATTCACCAACCCAGGACCAGCAACCCTGCCCAGAGGAGCTCCAGGAGAACGGGAGTGTGATGAAGGAAGACCTGCCTTCTCCTTCAAGCTTCACCATTCAGCATAGTAAAGCCTTCTCTATCAGCAAGTATTCCTCCACCTGCTATTCTGATGCTGAAGGTTTGGAAGAAAAGGAAGGAGCTCGCATGAACCCTGAGATTTGCCTCTTTGTGAAGGTAAGGTCTGCCTCTGACAGGTACACCCTGTGCATGTAGATATTGTGACTGCTGTTTTATTTTGCTCTGAATGACCAGGGAAAGATTCATAATGTCATGGTCCTTGGATCTCAATACATATTCAAGAGCCGGAGTGACTAAATCAGTCATTAGAGTGTACTCAGCTCTTTTCAAAATTAGAGGAATTGGAAAGTGCATTTAAAGCGTGTGTTTAATCGTTGACTTTTGCATACCACGACAAAGCATGTTTCAAAAAGGTTCACATGACGGAGCCTAAATTGCTGCCCAAATCCTTGCCGTTGTGACTGACATTAAGTACATTTTTCTGTCTGGTTATATTTCCTTTGTCAACATGTTTAAAAGTGAAACCAAAGCTTGTGACAGAAAGACCTTCTTGTGCTTCTAAGGTCACAGATTTGTCAGATAGGTGGTCAATAAAGGCTATCTCTGTCACTAGCTTGCCCCTTTGGCACCAATATAACTAAAAATCCGTTGAAGTCAAATGATTTCAGTAGTAGTAAGACGCTAACTACCAGTGTTAATGTTTAATGCCTATGATATCTAACAGAACCTTGGCGATCTTTGTATTAGACGACAAAGTAATAAAGTTATGGTTATAAATATTATCAAAATGTTAAGTGTTTCATACCTAAACAAATCATCTTTATTAATTAAGATGGCAGGCCCTTTTTCCCCAATGTCTCCCCCACAATGTTCATATTTATGTGATTTTTAAAAATGTTTTCACATTTATTAGTATAAATATATTGGTAAATGCTGCTTTTTCTTGCCAATAAAAATGATTATGAACCTACAAAAACCATAGTCCATACTCATTTCTCTCTCCGTCAGTTCCCAGTAACAGTTCTGATGAAACACACTTTACTCATTTTGCCTTTTATTGTCTTCTACTTTGTTCTTTTCTCTAATTGTTTTGTGTGTAAATCATGGATCACTTATCCTACTACAAGGTCCTTTTAAAAATAATCTAGTATAGTACTTGGTTCACACATATGTACCAGATACATTGCCTTGTACTCCGCTGAGCATTTTGGGGGGAAAGGGCTGTGCAAGACAAGGCCCTTGCTCTTAAATAATGAATAACAGGGTGACAGAGACAGACTTGCACTCAATGCATTCTAATACAATATAGTAAGAGATGAAACAGAGGAGTGAGTGGAGTGTGTGGGTGTTCAGAGAAGGAGTGCTGAGGTGTGTACTGAGTTTGGAGCAGCTCCACGGAGGAGGTGATGTTAGAACAGGTGCATTCAAGCAGTTTTCCAGCCTCCATATCCACATCACCACTGTCACACTGTGCAAACAAACTTTTTTTTTTTTTTTTGAGATAGAGTCTCACTCTGTCACCCAGGCTGGAGTGCAATGGCATGATCTCAGCTCTCTGCAACTTCCACCTTCCAGGTTCTAGTGATTCTCCTGCTTCAGCCTCCCGAGTAGCTGGGATTACAGGCGTGTGCCACCTGGTCTGGCTAATTTTTGAATTTTTAGTAGAGATGGGGTTTCACCATGTCGACCAGCTGGTCTCAAACTCCTGATCTCAAGTGATCTGCCCTTCTCAACTTCCCAAAGTGCTGGGATTACAGACATGAGCCATGGCTCCTGGCCATAGACTTTTTTAAAGTGAGGACTAGATGTACTTTTTTTTTTTTCTCATGACAGAAGCATCCATGCAAACTGCAACAGGCAAAGTGGGTCATCACCATGATCATCATCATTGTCATCATCACCATGGACCCATCTGACATTATTTCTAAATTTGGCTAAGTGTTTATCTCACTAGAAATTAACCTATGGCTGGTATTGAGCAAAAACAAAAGTAGTAGGAAAAAGAAGTGTTGGTACTTCCTGGCAGTACCGGCAACAGGGAAAATTGATTAACTATAACATGTAATTCCTAAATTACTTAAAATTTCCTAAAGCAAATATTAGATTTAACTCTTTAAGGTTACATTATTTTTAGCGTAATTGTGTGAACCGAAAGGCCAGAGAGTGTCCCACTGACGTCAGCTTCTATGCATAAACTCCTTTTTAAGGGTATTCAGTAATAAAACGAGGGGCAGTTATAATCCCTGCTTCCCAGTTCCACACTTGGCCCCATCTTCACTGAAGTTCCTTATCCAATGTTGAATGGAAGTGGAATATACAAAATCGGGTAAAACAGGGCCTTCTCTGCTTGAGTGAAACTATAGGGTCTGAGTGTGACCTCAGGCCTTTTCCTCCTCCCAGCTCTGTGGAAGGGATGTTGGTTTCCCGCACTGGAGAAGGCTTTGTGGCTCACCATCTTCCTAGCAGGGCTTATGGCTTTGCAGTTCTGGGTGTTCTTCTCCTGGGCTGTTTTAGTGTGGACCACTGGGCTGCATTTATACTTGTATTCGTTTGTGTATGTTTCCACCTGTTCTAGACATGTTGGCGAGAATATCATGCAGGTTTGTAAGTATATGTTTAACCAACATTTTATTGAGGCTTAATCATTTCATAGTGTTGACCAATTATTTAATTAAGTAACATATGCCATTCATTTATTCATTCAACAGATCTGGTGCCAGGTGCTGGGTTTACACCAATGAAGAAAAAAAAAAAGTCTCGTCTCCCATGCACTTTTTTTTTTTGAGATGGAATTTCACTCTGTAACCCAGGCTGGAGTGCAGCTCATGGCAACCTCCGCCTCCCGAGTAGCTTAGATTACAGGCATGTGCCCCCATGCCCAGGTAATTTTTGTATTTTTAGTAGAGATGGGTTTTCACTATGCTGTTCAGGATGGTCTCGATCTTCTGACTTCAAGTGATCCACTCGCCTCAGCCTCCCAAAGTGCTGGGATTACAGGCATGAGCCATTGTGCCCGGCCATGTCTCCCATGCACTTTGCATTGTAGAGAGAGAGACAACTGATAAACAAATAAATATAAAATATGGCTAATAGTGAAAGTGCTATAAAACAGGATATGGGTGTATTAATTTCTTATTTCTGCTCTAATGAATTACCTAAAACTTAGTGAATTAAAACAATACAAACAATCTCTTACAGTTCTGGGGGACTGAAGTCTGAAATGAGTCTTATGGGGCTAAACTCAAGGTGTCAGCAGAGCTGTGTTCCTAGGCTCTGGGGAGAATTTGTTTCTTTCTCTTTTCCATCTTCTAGAAGCAGATCTCATTCCTCGCGCATGGCCCACACCACATCACCTCTTCTCTCCCAGTTTCCATCATCCCATTGCCTTCTTCCCACTCCTTTTGCATTTCTCTTGTAAGGAACTCTGCGATTAGATTAGACCCACAAGGATAATCCAGGATAATCTCCTCCTTTTAAAATTCTTAGTTTAATCACATTTGCAAGTCCCTTTGTTATACAACGTAATCTGCAACTTCTGGGAATTCGGACATGGCCGTATTTGGCAGATGGGGAGTGATGGTGAGTGGGGGCGAGGCGGTAGTGTGGCTGCAGTGGGTGAGCGAGGGAGACAAGGTTGGAGGAGATGAGGCTGGAGAGGTGCAGAGGCACAGACCATGATCACAGCAGCCCTTAGGGGCCACTGGGGGAGCCTCACTCACTCTGAGTGATAGGGGGAGTCACTGGGCAATTTTGGAAGGAATAGTATGGCCACCTTTTTGTAACAGGCTGTAGCTGGGAAGGTTAGACACAGTAGCAGGGAAAACAGTTTAGAGGCAACTGACAAACTTCAGGCAAGAGATGAGGGTGCATTACTACGACAGCAGTGGGGCATTGGGATTGTTTTGAAGAGAAAGCCCAAGCATTTTGCTGAAGTATTTGATGTGGGCGAAAAGAAAAATAAAGAGCCATGCTTGACTCTAGAGATTTTAGTGACCTATGGACCCCTTCTCAGAAATTGTGTGATTGAGAAGCTGATATTGGCTTATGTGTCTGTGTGTATGTATGCCAAGGAGAGAGGAAGGGGTGGTGAGAGGTGGAGAAAGAGAAAAGCATTCTAGTATTTTGTTTAATGCAAAGGAAGAAACTATTCTGATAATGGTTATTGCAAACAAAAATGGTACAAATAAACACCATTTGTCCTGTATATAATATATGTCATTTATTATGGAAGCAGAATACTTTTTAGAGCAGGTTTTGGTTTTTGTTTTTGTCTTGAGACACGGTCTCACTCTGTTGCCCAGGCTGGAGGGCAATGGTGCAAACACGGCTCATTGCCACCTCAATCTCCTGGGCTCAAGCCATTCTCCCGTCTCAGCCTCTAGAATAGCTGGGACCACCGGTGTGCACCACCATACTCAGTTAATTATTATTTTTTTTTTTTGTAGAGACAGTATCTTACCATGTTGCCAGGGCTGTTCTTACATTCCTGGGCTAAAGTGATTCTTCCACCTCAGCCTCCCAAAATACTGAAGCCTCTGTGCCCAGCCCCTAGAGCAGGTTTTGAAGTCTGGTTGCATGGATTTGAAACCTGGTTTAGCAGATTAATTTCTGTTAAATTATTGAGCTTCTCTCAGCCTCAATTTTCTCATTGATAAAATGGATGTTATGATACCTTCCTCATAGGGTTGTTGTAAAGATTAAATAAGATAATGCTTATAAGTTGCTTAGTATAGTATCTGACATATGGTAAATGTCAATATATAGGAGCCTAAATTATTACTTATTGTGATGAATTTGAACCATTCAGGAAATAACGTTTTATTTTAAGCATAGTACTTTGCAGCAAGCATTCGATAAATATCCTATTGGGTTATTCTAACATGAGAATATAATATTGTGGAAAGAGCAGTGGTCAGGGAATTCTAACACAACTTTGTCAATACTTTTGTATAAAATGTCCCTGAACCAAGTTTCTTCATCCTTGAAAGGCAATCTTTCCTAACTCTTACAGTCTTAGATTCCAAGGTGTAGGGCCCCAGCTCCTGGTCAGTGTGTACATGTGTATATGGCACCACCTATTATCCACTCTAGGATACTGCTCAACACTGAGTATGGTCTCTAGATTTGGCTGTGGTTGGAAAAGTTGACGTGAGAACAACACTCCTGTCCATACTCAGCTCATGTGAAGCCTGTCCGTTGGAAAGTGTCTGCAGCTTCAGAGCCTATCTCTGATAGAGCATTTATAGGGCCCTCATGCAGGGATGTACAGGTTGTGCACTGAACAAGTTTAGGGGACACTATTCACAGAGAATGTAAATGTTGTCCTGCTGAAGTCAGGCAACAGAACAACCCTGGTTAATATTTCTTAGACTCATAGCCCATAATTATTCTAAAGGAATTACTCACTATAATTTGGCTCAGCATAGTAAAGTGCCCCAGATTGTCAGTAATCGCTTTTATTGCCATACCAGAGGTGCCCGTTGTGGTTACAGGGGTCATGGTATTCAAAATGGGGCACTCAGCATAATCCATTCTAATACTATAATTAGAATGAAAAATAATAAGCAGCATTTCTGTTGAACTTTAATCATCTTAAATGTTAATATTTTATATATTTTACAATGATCACAGTGCACTTTTATGGTAGTATATATATATATATATATATATATACACACACACACACATATAATTTGTAAGTGAGTAATTGTGCATCTATTGTGGGTAAACGTTTTATATTGATAGAGATATGCAATTTTTAAAAACATTACTGATTTGTAGGCTTTCCTTCCTTTTCTGCTATGATCTGTGGGCCTGGACCTCTTTCCTTGGCCAAAATCTGATGAAAAGAGATCCCCTTACCTCCTAGGTTCTTCCTGGATGTTTTCATAAGCAACATATTTGGTCCATTTGCCTTGGAGGCAAACAAAGCTTTATATTAGCAGGTGAGAAACTTATAAAATCCCCTTGAGGAAATGAGATAAATGAAGCTGGATTAGGATGTTGAGATGTGGCTCAATGGATGTCCCAGGCAGTGGGCTCAGCAGAAGCAAAGGCACAGCCAACACTCACATATGTATGGCGAGGTCCATTTTGTTGGGTGGGTCAGAAGGCCCACATAGGTGAAGAGCTGATGGTGAAATTGAAGAACTAGGAGTGCTGCCTTTCACTGCAAACGAAGGGGCTTGGTTCTTATCCTAAAGCAATCAAGAGTAATAAAATGTTCTGAGGAAGATACCATGAGCAAAACAAGGTTTAGGGTAACAAGCAAATTAAAAAGAATTTCCACCTGCCAGCTAGAATAGAACCAAACAGACATCATGCTTTGTTTCAAAGATTAGTTCAAGTATTTAGATGTAAACACATCATGTATCATTAACACTGTATATTTTCAACTGATCATCTGGGTGTGTCCAAATATTTAAATCTGTGGCTTCATATAAACCAATTTTGGTGGAAAAAGCTAGCTGGTATGATGCTGATTTACATATTATCTATCTGTGTATCCAGCTACTTTATATTTTGTGAGGGTAAGGGGGAGATATCTGGATTCAGCGCAAGGTTTTGATTGTTATTTTAGTATAGTTTCCAGTTTAAAAAGTGTGTTTGCATTGCATGGGATAGCCTGGCTGGACTTACTTAATTAGAGTGCTGGGAACACGATCAAGGCCCAGTTTTGTTCAAAATTATTTTCTAGGTGCCCATATGAACTGGTTTGCTTTGTGAATCAATGCCATTAATCAAAGAGTCGCAGAATCTTAGCACTGTGCCAAGAATGTGGAAAGTCAGAGGAGTGAAGCAACCTTCCTAAGGCTGCCTGCAAATCACTGGCAAGCTAGCACACTGGGCTATCCATCCAGGGGATTTTTCTTTATATCGGCATTCCTAGCCTGGGAATATGTTCATATGTTCATGAATATGCTTCGGGAGGTTCAGGAACATTCTAGGACCCTATGCAAAGATATTTGTGCCAGATGATTTCAGGAGGGTCCATGAACTCTCAGAAATGTTAACTATCACTGTGATGCATTCCACTTTCCCTGCCTGCGTACTCACTCCCATGTGGGAGGGGTAGAATATGCTGTGAGGTGACATAAATCCTTTTCTTTACTGTGGAGTCATCCACTTGCTCTAAGCCTTTCAGTGCCTTGAGGAACCATGGGAAGAAACCTTCATGAAAGAATAATAAAGAAGCATCACTAAATAATCATGTGAGAGTTATGTTAACTCTGAAAATGAAAGTGATGTGATACTCTGAAATACATATCCCCAAATTGGGGCCCATATTTTTTCTAAAGAAAGTTTTGCAATTTTTCCGCCAAGAGACTACAAACTCAATGCCAATGCATCCACTGCTAATCCCATCATCCTGGAGAGTATTACCAATTGTACACACGAAAACTTCTGAATAACTTGGATTTCTGTTTCTCCTTTACTTTCAATAATCCAATTGATTTCACCTCTCAAAATATTATCTCCTCTTCATCTTGGTTACTAATGATCAGTGTCATCTTGACCACAGCTGTTTAACTGGTCACTCTGCCTCTAGAGTCATCCATCTCCCAAGGACCCCCCACCTAGCCACAAGAATGGTCCACATTCCTTTCTTCCTTTCTTCCTTTCTTCCTTTCTTTCTTTCTTTTCTTCCTTTCTTCCTTTCTTTCTCTCTTTCTTTCTTTCCCTCTTTCTTTCTTTCCCCCTTTCTTTCTTTCTTTCCCTCTTTCTTTCTTTTGTTTTAAGTTCAGGGGTACATGAGCAGGTTTGTTATATAGGTAAATTTGTGTTATGGGGGTTTGTTGTACAGATTATTTCATCACTCAAGTATTAAGCCTAGTCCCTTTTGTTATTTTTCCTGATCCTCTCTCTCCTCCCTCCCTCTATCCTCCGATAGGCCCCAGTATGTGTTGTTCCCCTCTATTTGTCTGTGTGTTCTCATCATTTAGCTCCCGGTTATGAGTGAGAACATGCAGTGTTTGGTTTTCTGTTCCTGCATTAGTTTGCTAAGAATAATGGCCTCCAGCTCTACCCATGTTCCTGCGAAGAACATAATCTCATTCTTTTTTATGACTGCATAGTATTCCATGGTATATATGTACCACATTTTCTTTATCCAGTCTACCATTGATAGGCATTCAGGTTGATTCCATGTCTTTGCTATTGCGAATAGTCCTGCAATGAACATACACATCTGTTTGTCTCATAGAACAATTTATATTTCTTTGGGTATATACCCAGGAATGGGATTGCTGGGTAGAATGGCAGTTCTGTTTTTAGGTC
Source organism: Theropithecus gelada (assembly GCF_003255815.1). Classification (NCBI taxonomy): domain Eukaryota; kingdom Metazoa; phylum Chordata; class Mammalia; order Primates; family Cercopithecidae; genus Theropithecus; species Theropithecus gelada. The sequence goes on along the minus strand of NC_037671.1, from coordinate 48,401,987 downwards.
TCTGAGGAATCACCACACTGCTTTCCACAATGGTTGAATTAATTTGCACTCCAATCAACAGTGTATAAGTGGCCATTTTTCTCTGCAACTTTGCCAGCACCTTTTATTTTTTGACTTTTTAATAATAGCCATTCTGACTGGTAGATGGTATTTCATTGTGATTTTGATTTGTACTTCTCTAAAAATTAGTGATAAGCTTTTTTTCATATGGTTGTTGGCTGCATGTATGTCTTCTTTTGAAAAGTGTCTGTTCATGTCCTTTGCCCACTTTTTAACTTTTTAAAGTTTCTTTTAGATGCTGCGTGTTAGACCTTTGTCAGATACATAGTTTGCAAAATTTTTCTCCTCTTCTGTTGGTTGCTTACTCTGTTGATAGTTTCTTTTGCTGTTCAGAAGCTCTTTAGTTTAATTAGATCCCATTTGTTTCAACCATTTTTGGCATCTTTGTCATGAAATCTTTGCCTGTTTCTATGCCCAGAATGGTATTGCCTGGGTTGTCTTCCAAGGTTTTTATAGTTCTGGGCTTTACATTTAAGTCTTTAATCTATCTTGAGTTGATTTTTGTATATAATATAAAGAAGGGGTTCCAGTTTCAATCTTCTTCATATGGCTAGACAGTTATCCCAGCACAATTTATTGAATAGGGAGTCCTTTCCCCTTGCTTGTTTTTGTCAGCTTTTGTCAAAGATCTGATGGTTACAGGTGTGCGGTCTTATTTTGGAGCTCTCTATTCTGTATCATTGGTCAATGTGTCTGTTTTTGTACCAATACCATACTGGTTTGGTTACTGTAGCCTTGCAGTATAGTTTGAAGTTCGGTAGAGTGATGCCTCCAGCTTTGTTCTTTTTGCTTAGGATTGCCTTGGCTATTTGGGTTCTTTTTTGGTTCCATATGAATTTTAAAATAGTTCTTTTTTTTTTTTTTTTTTTTTTTTGGTTCTGTGAAGAATGTCATTGGTAGTTTGATAGGAATAGCATTGAATCCATAAATTGCTTTGGGCAGTATGGCCATTTTAATAATATTGATTCTCCCTATACACAAGCATGGAATGTTTTCCCATTTGTTTGTGTCCTCTCTGATTTCTTTGAGTAGTGTTTTATAATTCTCATTGTAAAGATTTTTCAACTCCCTGGTTAGCTGTATTCCTAGGTATTTTATTCTTTTGTAGCAATCATGAAAGGGATTGCATTCCTGATTTGGCACTCAGCTTGACTGTTGTTGGTGTACAGGAATACTAGTGATTTTTGTACATTGATTTTATATCCTGAAACTTCACTGAAGTTGTTTACTAGCTTGAGCAGCTTTTGGGCCAAGACTATGGGGTTTTCTAGATATAAAATCATGTCATCTGCAAACAAGGATATTTTAAATTCTTCTATACCTATTTGAATGCCTTTTATTTCTTTCTCTTACCTGATTGTTCTGGACAGAACTTCCAATACTATGTTGAATAGGAGTGGTGAGAGAGAGCCTTCTTGTCTTGTCTTGTGTCTTGTACCTATATCAAAAGGTATACTTACAGCTTTTGTTCATTCAGTATGATGTTGGCTGTCGGCTTGTCACAGATGGCTCTTATTATTTTGAGGTATGTTCCTTTGATACCTAGTTTATTGAGAGTTCTTAGCATGAAGGGATGTTGAATTTTATCAAAAGCATTTTCTGCATCTATTGAGATAATAATATTTTTTGTCTTTAGTTCTGTGTATGTGAGGAGTCACATTTATTGATTTCCATATGTTGAACCAACCTTGCATCCCAGGGAAAAAATTTACTTGATCGTGGTGGATAAGCTTTTTGATGTGTTGCTGAATTCAGTTTGTAAGTATTTTGTTGAAGATTTTTGCATTGATGTTCATCACAGATACTGGCCTGAAGTTTTCTTTTTTTGTTGTATCTTTGCCAGGTTTTGCTATTAGGATGATGTTGGCCTCACAGAAAGAGTAAGGAAGGAGTCCCTCCTCTTCAATTTTTTTGGAATAGTTTTAGTAGAAAAGGTACCAGCTCTTCTTTGTACATCTAGTGGGATTCAGCTGTGAATCTGTCTGGTTGTGGTTTTTTTTTTTTTTTTTTTTCTTTTTGGTAGACTATTTATTACAGATTCGATTCCAGAACTCATTATTGGTCTGTTCAGGGATTCAGTCTTGGGAGGGTGTATGTGTCCAGGAATGTATCAATTTTCTTCTAGATTTTCTCATTTGCATGCATAGAGGTGTTCATCATATTCTCTGATGGTTATTTGTATTCCTGTGAAGTCAGTGATAATATCCCTTTTGTTGTTTCTAATCGTGTTTATTTGGATCTTCTCTCTTTTACACATGCTTTTTAGAGCACATCAGACCATGCCATTCCCCTGCTTCTAGTTATGTAGTAGCTCCCTATTGCCCCAGGAAAAAGGCCAGGATGAAAGGAATGCATAAAAGTTTCTCATGATACATCAGGCTTTTAGCTAAGACTTCATTACTTGCCACTTCTCATTCACCCTGTGTCTTAAAAACGTTCACTAGCCTGTACTTCTCTGCACACTTCATGATTCTGGGCCTGTGCTCAAGCTGCCCCCTTTCAATGCTTTTCCTTCCTCTCCTTTCAAATGCAGCCTAGAAGTCACCTCTTCAGGAGGGCTTTCCTTGTCCCTCCAGAAAAGGCTGGGCTGTATCGGTTCTGCGCTCCTTCATTGTTCTTACCTTAATGTATTAGTTTGCCAGGACTTCTGCCATAAAGTATCACAAACTGGATGACTTAAATAACAGAACTTTACTTTCTCACAATACTGGAGGCTAGAAGACCAAGATCAAGGTGTTGGCAGGGTTGGTTTCTTCTGAGTCATCTCTCCATGGCTTGTAGATCACCATCTTTTCTCTCTGTCTTCACATGGTCTTCTCCCTGTGCATGTCTGTGTCCTGATCTTCTCCTCTTATAAGAATACCAGTCGTTTTGGATTAGGGCTCACCCTAATGACCTCATTTTAACTTAATCACCTCTTTAAAGACCCTATCTCTAAATGCAGCCACGTTCTGAGGGTTTAGGATTTCAACATACAAATTTGGGGGGTACGTATACAATTCAGTCCATAACATTTAATGCTATGATTACTTGTTTATGTCTTTATATGTCCCTAGCTGTGAAATATTGCCTCCATTCTCATATACTTGGTCCACGGCATACTTAAAATGATGGTTGAATGAAGGAAGGAGGGAGGAAATAAGTTACCCCCAGGAATCTCCAGGGTAATGAGGGAGGAGGAAGCCTTAGGCCAGTAACTGGCAGCAGTAGTAACAGTGGTAGTCCAAGCCCTCTGTATCAGCTTTGTAGGGTTGCTGTAACAAATTACCACAAACATGGTGGTTTAAAACAACAGAAACTTATTCTCTCACAGTTATTGATGCCAGACTCTGAAGATAGGGTATTGTCAGGGCCACACTCCCTCCGAAGGCTCTAGGAGAGAGTTCTTTCTTGTATTTTTTAGATTCTGTTGGCTTCTGGCAATCTTTGGCTTGTGGTTGCATCACGCCAATCTCTGCCTCCTTCATCACATGGCCTTCTCCCTGGTGTTCTTGTATCTGTTTCCCCTTATCTTCTCTCATAAAGACTTGGGATTGGATATAGGGCCACCTTAATTCAGGATGATTTCATCTCAAGATCCTTAGCTTAAATTACATCTACAAATGCCCTTTTTCCAAATAAGGTCACATTTTCAGGTTCCAGGTGGACATAACTTTTTAAGGCCACTCTTCAACCCACTACCCTCCTGAAGGAAGAATGAGTTGGATTGAATGGGAACCCCCAGACGTGGGCAACCAGTCTCAGAATCCATATTTTCCCCTTGATGCAAGGGGCTATGTAAGAACTTACTGGACTGTTTGTATCTTCATTTCTTTAGTTCTCAGGCATTCATTAGAATGCCTGGCACATTCCTAACATCATCCTGAAGTTGGACAGAAAGCCAATATTCTGAGTGCTTATTTGACCTGTTGAGCTCTAAAGGGACATTGGAGTCAAAGGACTTGAGGATTTGCACAGCAATTGGGGTTAGACACCGCAAGGAGCAGCCTGGGCTAGAACTAATTCAATGCATCCTTGTTCCTGGGCCTGCCTTTGTGTTTCTGCATTAATATGATTTACCGAACTCTGTTTTGTCAACAGACACGGAAGCCAAACTAGATGTGATGATCAGGAGAAAAGGTGCAGTGTCAACCCTGCAGGAGAGAATATCAGCTGGCCAGGATGTGGCTTCCAATCAGAATATCAAGAGGGAGATAGTATTAGTCAGTAGGGGTCATTTTTTTGGACTCCCATTTTTTAAAGGGCAGTTTACCAGACTATCAGCTCCTTGAGGAAGGAATCCTGTTTCTTATCTCTGTAGCTCTGTGTCCTGTGGGGGCACTGAGCTTGTTGCAGTGGGGGAACTCTGTAAATGTTGGTCAAAGTGAACTAAACAGTTACCCCTGAGACCCTCAGCTAGCCTTCATTCACCCAATGGAGTAAAGACCATCCCTTGGAACGAAATTGCAAACTGGATACTCAATTCCCCTGCTGTAAACCTTCCCTATTGCCAACATGATCAAGTTCACCTTTGAGCATCCCATTACAAAGCTTTTGCATGTTCTGCGCCTAACAATCTAATGGCTTCTCTAATTCCATCTTCCACCATGCTCCGCCTCACTCACTGTGTCCCACAGGAGTGCTGAGCTCTCCACAAATAGGATGCTATTCTGCTCCATCCAACTTTGCCCATGCTGATACCTCTGCCTACAGCACCTTCTCCTCTCCTTCATCTGGTCAAATCCTTGTCTTTCTGGACTCATATTCCCTGGAAAGCTGTTTCTGAACCTTCAGGTCATTCTAAGTACTCTCCCTCAGTATCTGCCTTCATTTTAGCACCTCTTACCTCATTTTACAATTATCTGGTTAAGCGTGTATCTCCCCTAGTCTGTTACAAGACTGAAAGCTCCACAAGGAAAGCACTTTCCAGCTACATCTTATTCACCCATGTACCCCCTCAGTTAGCACAAAGTCTGGTCCATAGTCAGGGCTCATAAATATGTGTTGATTAAACCAAATTGGTTATGGGGGGGGGGGGTTGTTCAGTTTGCTTTTGGAGGGAAAGCTTCTTGGTGTGTTCTGGGAAATTTGGTCAGTATTCAAGCAAAGATCGTCGAGTACCTGCAGCTATTGATACTTGACTTTAGGGTAGAGTGAGGTGAATGGCAAGTCCTGGTGACAAACCAGTTAGTCAGGGAGAAAACAGAGAAGAGAAAATTCACACTCTTAGGCATCCTGTGCTTTTGTAAATGGGAAAAAGGGGAGATAGTGAGTAAAAAATAGAGATGCTCCCACATAGAAACAGGATTTTGACTCAAGTCCTGTTGAGCAGCAGCAGGTTTTGGAACCCAGCTGACATTGTCCCCCCCGCCCCTGCCCCTTAAATGGGTTGATTATTTGCCTGGTTCTAAGTATGAAAAGTACAAAAGATAGAGTTGCTGCCCAACCATACTCCTTCAAACACCTCATTTCCATTTTCAGAGGCAGTCCCTTCTACACATTTCATTAATATGCCCCTTGAGACATTCTATGTGCATTCCAGCAAATATGTGTACAAGTTTGTATATTTGGAATTCTCTCCTTTTTTTCATTTTATGTGACACCAATGCATACTACCATATACCCTAGTATGTACCTTGCTTTATGGGGCCAGCTGTATGGAGATATAATTTACATACATTGAAAGTCCGCAATTTTAAGTGCGTATTTGAGGGAGTTTTGACAAATGTATGCAGTCATGTAACCACCACCGCAATCATGATGTGGCACATTCCCATCACCTCAAAAGGCTCTGTCCTACCTTCTTTGCTGTGATTCCCCTCCCAGACACCTCCTGCCTCCTAGAAGGATCTTTCTGTTATGATAGTTTTCTCTTTTAAAACATATTGCATAAATAGACTTAAACTCTGTGTAATCTTGTGTTGTGCTTTCTTTCATAATGCTTTTGAACTCATCTACGTTGGTACGTATATCAGCAGTTGGTCCCTTTTTATTACTGAATTGTATTCTGTTGTGTGAATGTCTTGTGCTACAATTTTTTTATGCATTCAGCAATTGAGGGCACCTGGATTCTTTTCCAGTTTTTGGCTATTAATAATGAGGCTGCTATAAACATTTGTGTATAAGCTTTTGTGTTGATTATGTTTTGTATTTCTCTTGGGTAAATATTTATAAGTGTAATTATTTAGTTATAAGTTTAGTGAATGTTTAACCTTAAAAAAAAAAAACCTTGCAAATTGTTTTCAAAGTCACTGTCAAAATTTGTATGAGATTTCTAGCTACTGCCTTTCCAGCATTCAGCATTGCCAGTTTTTTAAGTTTGAAGCATACTGATAAATATATCATGATATTTCACTAAATTGTAGCTTTAATTTTTATTTTTCTGGTGACTAATTAGGCTGAGTATCTTTTCATGTACTTATTAGTCATCCTTTTGTCTTCTTCGGTGAAGCACCTATTCAAATATTTTGCTTATTATTTTAGTATTTGATCTTATTATTATTAAATTTATTAAATTTAAAAACCTCTTTATATAGTAAAGACAATTTCTTTATACATGTTTTGCAAATAGTTTATAAATATGGCCTGACTTTTCATTTTCATAACAGTGTCTTTTGAAGAGCAGATGTTTTTTGTTTTGATGAAGCCCATTTATCAATTCTTTAATGCCGTGGTGTGTGTTTTTTGTGTGCTATCTAGGAAATGTTTGTCTAACCCAAGGTCACAAAGATTTTTTGTTTTCTTCCAGAACTTTTATAGCTCTGGTTCTATCATCCACTTGAAGTTTATTTTGTATATGGTACAACATATGGATTTATTTTCTTCCCTTTCCTCCCTCCCTTCCTCCCTTCCTTCCTTCCTTCTTTCCCTTTAATGTCAAATACATTGATTAATTTTCAAATGTTAAACCAATCTTGTATTTCTGGGCTAAACCCCACTTAGTAATGACTTATTATTATTTTATAGACTTCTAAATTTGACTTGCTACAATTTTGTTGTTGAATTTACAACAATGTTGTTGATATGTTGTTGATATGTTGTTGATATGTAGAATGTTGTAGATATGTTTCTAGATTTGATTTGCTACAATTTTGTTAAATATTTTTGCATATTCATGAGAAATATTTGGGTGTAGTTTTATTTTAATTTATTCTTCTGGATTTAATATTAGGATAATGCCCACCTAGAATGAGTTGGGAATGTGTTTCCTCTTCTATTTTCTGAAAGAGTTTTTGTGCAAGTGATACTATTTCTTCCCTAATGGTTTGGCACAATTCACTAGTAAAACTATCTTTACCAGAGATTTCTTGGTGGGAAGGTTTTTCCCCTTGCAAATTCAGTGAATTTAATAGATATAGGGATATTCAGATTACTGCTTTCTTTGTCACTGAGTTTGATAATTTGTTTCCTTCAAATTATTTGCTTTTTAAATTATTGAATTTATTGTCAATTCTCTCTTCATATTTTCTTCTGCCTTCTTAAATGTATGCTGTATGTTTATATGGCAGTTTTAATGTCCTTATATACTAATTTTGATCATTTTAGCCATATAAGGGTTTATATTTATTGATTGATTTTTTTCACGCTTGGTTATGTGTTGCATTTTCTTAGTTATTTACATAAACTAGTAATATATTTTGGCTGCCAGACATACTGAATATTATCTTGTTGGATACTGGATTTTGTTGTATTCCTTTAAAAAGTGTCAGGCTTCATTCTGGGATGTAGTTAAGTGACATAGAATGAATTTAATCCTTTTGTGGCTTGCTTTTAAGCTTTGTAGGAGTGTGTCCAGAAACACCCTAGTCTACAGCTCATGTGGTTTCATTACCGAAGCAATGGCCTTCCGAGGACTCTGCCCAATGCCCTAGGTACTAGGAGGTCTTTCCATTCTTCCTACTGGGAACACAAATTATTACCAGCCCTGTGTAAGATCCTGGGATCGTTTCTTTTATGCATCTCTAGTTCTTTTCCCATACTTGATAGTTTTCTCACATGCACATGCAGATCAGGACTTAGCCAAAGACTCAAGGGGACCCCTCTGCAGATCTCGAGAGTGCTTTCTAAGTTCTCTCTTTGTGTCAGGAACTCCACCTCCTCTGGTATTTAGATCTGTAAATTCTATCTGCCTTGACCTTCCCAAACTCCAGACTCCAAACTCCATTGTCTGCTCAACTCAGAGAGACTGCCAGGCTGTGTTTGGGTCCTGTGTATCCTGTTCCTAATGTCTGAAAACCATCGTTTCATACTTTGTCTGCTGGTACTGTTGTATTTGTTAAGGGTAAATCTTTCTTTTACTCTGTCAGGCCAGAAGTGGAGGTTGTCGCAAGATTTCCATTTATCTTGAGTTGCTTCTCTGTTCTTCTGAAATATTGCCCTTTTGAGTTCAAGAATGAGTTGGAGTTTGGCATGTAGTCATAAAGTTCAACTGGACTAAAATCCAGTGATAATAATCATTAAAGTGACATTGTGAGATGACAGCTATAGCAACATATTTTGGCCTTCTGACAAAAAGTTCCTTTCTGACCCTTCTTTCCATTCTCTTTAAAGATATACTGTCTTTTTCAAAGTCTTTATCTTCCACTTTAAGATAAAGATGCAAAATAAAGACTTTGCAAAAGGCAGCATACCATTTTTCAGCAATGAGAAAACAAGGAAACAGATGTCTCAGCCAGTCATTCACTGACACAGTCTAAGTGCAATGTCACCTCATCTTTAACCTCTTACCATTCAAGCCTCTGATGATTCTATGAATTCCTTTAGAAAACGATAGGAAAATGGAATTTATTGTTGCCAAAATGAAGTCCCATTCTCCAGCTGCCTTCCATACTCAGCCCCAAGTGTTGAGAATCTATTTGTGCATGAATTGTGATGCTTACCTAGGAAAATGTGCTGATCAGCAGCTCTGCTCCTAGATGGATAACACTCCCTCAAAAGTATGAGAGACTCTCCCTGTGCATGAAGCATGTGTTTCAGGCATGGAACCAAGTGATTTGTGCAATCTTGTGAGGACAAAGGTTAGAAAATTGGGCTTGAAGGCATGCCCCACTTTTATGCTTTACAAGCAGTGCCTTTCTGCCTCCCTTCATGAGCCTGGGGGTCAGCAGAAGGGCAGGGCCTGTCAGAGGCCATCAGCCTCCATGCACAGGGTACCGTGGACAACAGTAGCATGGCAACAGTTTAAATAAATAAGACAGTACATTGTTTAAGAAACACTAATGTTCCGAGATTTCAGTGGTAACAACTGCAAAGTAAACATGCAAGGTGGTAAGAAATAACTGGCATGAATGCCTTTTGTTAAAAGTTGGACCACGAGTGCATTTTTTTTACACCCTACTGAAGTATTTTTGTTATATTCTTCTGTGGTGGCAAGAAAGGAAAGAATATGGTGAGTAATCTTTAATATTTACAATAGCAACTCTCTGTAAACTGGCTTGGTTCTTCTAGAACTGCACTATTCAAAACGGTAGCCATTAGCACATGTGGGTCTTTAAATTTAAATGGATTACAACGAAATAAAATTAGAAACGCAGCTCCTCAGTCACACCAGCCACATCTCAAGTGCTCTATAACTACAAGTGGTTAATGGCCACTGTGGTGGAAAAAGCAGCTTTGGTCATCACAGAACATTCTGTAGGACAGTGCTACTGCAGGGTAATCTGGGTTCAGATCTGGCTTGAAGACCAATCAGTTCTGTGGTCACAGGCTCTTCCCTGGGTTTTTATTCTTGTCTGAATATAAAAGGTGGAGTGATGGGATTTAGTGAGACAGAAGAGTTTTCATGTCCACAAAATAAAGAAACCACTGGAGAAAAGTATTCACACTGATAAAGAACATCTGTGATACAAGTTCGTATGAATCTACTGGTTTGAAATGATAACTATTTAGGCAAAACAATCAGCCATTACAAATCTCCATAAAGCTGTCAAAATCCAATGACCACGTCCAGGGCCATTAAGAGTCTCTCTTTGGCCAAGAGAAACCATCAAAGCTGCAGAAACTTTGAGGATTGAGGATGTTGCCCCTCTAGTCTCTAAGGCCAAATGCAGTTTTAAGCCTGGAACCAAGACACAGACATCAGGACCCTGCACTTGACCACTCTTCTCAGTCAAAACAACTTGTCAGCTGGGTGTGGTGGCTCGCGCTTGTATTCCCAGCACTTTGGGAGGCCAAGGTGGGTGGATCACAAGGTCAGGTGACCGAGACCATCCTGGCCAACATGGTGAAACCCCGTCTCTACTAAAACAAAAACATCAGCTAAGCATGATGGCACATGCCTGTAGTCCCAGCTACTTGGGAGACTGAAGCAGGGGAATTGCTTGAACCTGGGAGGTGGAGGTTGCAGTGAGCTGATAGTGCTCTACTGCACTCCAGCCTGGTGACAGAGCAAGACTCCATCTCAAAACAAAACAAAAACAAACAAACAAAACTATAAGGGTGAAGGTGAAGGTTAAGCAATTCTCTTGTGAATGTGTTGAGTTCTTATTCCATAATAAACATTTTATAGCTGCAATAATGAGCCTCTCGACAATTGCCTATTCCTTCCTATGTCTCTTTTAATATGTTAAATCAACAGGTTGATAAATCTTTATAGAACCCACACTCTGTACCTAATGTGCAGATACTGCAAGAGATAGGAAAACAGTCCAAGATGAGGGTTCACTTTTCTGTGGGGCTGTGACCAGGTGGTTCAGGAAGAAGTATTCACACCATGAAGGACTTAGGAATTAATGCTAGAGTTCTGGTGGAATCAGGTTCTAGAGAATATAATGCTCAGCACTGAATAAACACTGAAGGCACGCAGAGATGGAACAGGACTGGATTTTTCAAGGAAGGCTTCATGGAGGAAGCAGGCTTTAAGCTCTGAAAAAAGATGCAGGCACCAGGGTGGCAGGTAGGATCAGGGAAGAGATTCCAGGCCTCAGCAATTACATTGTCCTACCCAATCCTGTGCTGTTTTGAGAGGAGGTTTAGCATAGTGGATCAAAGCATAGACTCTCGAGCAAGAGCGTGTGGGTTCAAATTCTAGTTTTGTCATTTATTAAGTCTGTGATCTTGGGCAATCTAGTTAACCCTTCACTAGATTGCTGTGAGGATTAAATGAGTTTACATATGTAAAATTCTAGGCACAAAATAAGCACCATACAACTATTAGCACCCCCACTCCCACCCCACTCTCTTTTTTGACACAGTTTATTTTTACTTGTATTTACATTGAGAATCTCCTAAAAGTAACCTCAATAATTTTACAATTAATTTTCATAACTGTCAGTTTGATTTCTTTATGAAAAATTTAATAAGTAATCATACTGTATTTAGGGCAAAGCAACTTGCATAATCATCGTGGTGGATGCCTCAGCTCTTCTTACCAAAATACTGATGTCATCAGGGCCCTGGACAGGATCTACTTCATCCCTGTATTTGAATCCCTGTATTTGAGACTGAAAGATACTGACTATGTCTCCTAAATTACACCACAGAAGCTATTTGGTTTGGAAAGATGTCTCTCTAGTGTCAGTGTTCTCCCCTCTTTTTAAAATTTTTTTTATTTTTAATTTTTGCTGGGAAAACTACATATCTATATGCCGAAGAATGAAACTAGATCCCTGTCTCTCACCATATACAAAAATCAAATCAAAATGGATTAAAGATTGAAATCTAAGACCTCAAACTATGAAACTACTACAAGAAAACATTGAGGAAGATCTCTAGGACATTGGTCTGACCAAACATTTATTGAGCAATACCCAACAAGCTCAGGCAACCGTATTCTTATGTGAAAGGGGTGGACATTACACTTTCACTTCCTCATTCCCTCTGGGAGGCAGACAGGCAGCATGGGAAGGGTACACAGCTCTGAGTGCAACCTGGCTTTAGTCTCAGTGGCTACATGCAATCCGGGCAAACGTAGGCAGTGTCTTAACCTTATGGAGCCTCCTTTTCCTCATCTGAAATATGGGACATTAATACCCACTTCACAGGTTTGTTTGGAACAGTGGAATAGAATTTTCCGACACAATACCTGGCATGCGTTCTGGCATGTGGAGGGAGCTCCCTTGAATGTCCCAACAGAATGAATTTGTTATCACTCTTTCTGAGAAGGAGCCGTATCACTGCCACTCAATTCTTCAGGCTATTTGTACATGAAAGAGGCAAGACTTCCTACAGTCCAAATTGACTCTGCCTACAGCAACAATACCAGGCTTCCCAAATAAATTTAAATACAAAACTAAAGCAAAAAAATAGGAATAACATGAATACATGTCTGTTTCAAACCCTAACACGTACACTCAAATTCCTAATTTGTGTACAACCATACACAATGTGGCCTTGGTCTTGACAGTGCTAAGATACGCTACACACTCGTGTGATGATCTCTCCAGAAGGATAGAGGCAAGTGGATCATTCTCCACAAGTGTTTGCATTGGTAAGCGGACTTAGAGGCGGACAAGAGAATCCACTCTAGTAAGTTTAAGCAGAGAGGGATTTATTACAGATTTGAGAAACTCACAGGATTTCTAGTTAGGGGTAGACACCAACTAAGCCTAAGTGCTGCACATCCAGGTTGAGCCTGGAGAAACACTCAACCACACTCTGGGATTGTTCTAGAGAAAACCCCACAGCTTCCTGCCAACCTGTGGTCACATATTATACTTTTTTTTGTTTTTTTGTTTTTGTTTTTGTTTTTTTTTTGTGGAATCTGGAACACTTAGACTCTAGCCGCAAGGGAATCTGGGATTCTTTTCTTCCACTGTTCAGCCTTTATAGTACAAGAAACTATACCAGGTAGGTTTGGAAAGGTTGTAGTGAGTCCTCTGCAGTATCTGTCAGAGAACACAAGTTCACCTCCACAATGAAAGACTTCTCTGGTCCCCAGTCACCCAGATTCAACAGGTCCCTCCAGATTGTGCCCATGGCACTTTGCACATATTCCAGATATTGTCTCCATTACATTGAGTCAGCTATTTGTTCACGCAAAGGTTTTCTTTGTTAAACTGAATCATAGAGGAGTGGGAAAGGCACAAGCTTTGAAAGTACAATTGAATTCAAATCTCAAATTTGCTGTTTACTAACTCTTTAGCCTTGGAGGAAATTCCTTAATATCTCTGTTTATTAATATCTCTATTTATAGAATGTGGTATGATACCCACCACAGATACTTGTCATGAAGAGTGAAGTGCTTAACTGAATCACTGATGCATTACATGTGCTCAGGAGATGGAAAATTCCCTCTAAATTTTCTTATCATTAAGAGCAAAAATAATTTTAATTTCATCTTTGTATATCTCTGCGTAGTTAAAATTCATGTCTGCTTTGTGCCAGATATTCTGCTAGGTACTGAAATTATAAATATGAACAAGAGTCTTGTAAGTGTTCTTAATATAGGTGGGAAGAGACATATCCACACACACACACACAAACAATGGTTATACAAAGTGATAATGTGTGGAGGAGTGATTGATCTTTCAGGGGCAGGGAGAAAGCCCAGAAACATTTCACAACTCAACACGTGAGCTGGGTTGTAAAGGTCATGTAGGAATTTAGGTGAAACAGGGGAGGGGGAAGCTGACCAGGCTGTAGCAGTAATGTTGATCTTATTTGAGATCAATAAGCAGTTCATAAAATAGAGTCAGTAGAGCAGGGAGTTAGGAAGAGATGGGCACAGCTGGCTGTCATGAGCTGGGACAAGTTGCTCTACACACCATTAATTGTGTAGGTTATACCACATATGAGGGCACTTGGCTAGTTTGTGGCCGGGGGGTGGAGATGGTTCTGGCATCCAGCCAGGTCAACCCAAAAAACCAGTTGCCTGCAGGGCTGTCTTTTGAAATCAAATTGGCACCCTGCTGTGAAAGGTTTTGTGTGCCAAACTAAGGAGTCTGAATTTTACCTTGTAGGTAATGGGGAGTCATCAAAAGTTAAGCAGAATAGACTTAAATACATTTGTCCACAAAAGCAACTCTGGTTCAGTAAGGAGGATAGAAGCAAGCTGTATTAGTCTGTTTTCACACTGCTGATAAACACAAACCTGAGACTGGGAAGAAAAAGAGGTTTAATTGGATTTATAGTTTCACATGACTGGGGAGGACTCAGAGTCATGGCAGGAGGAAAAAGGCACTTCTTACATGGCGGTGGCAAGAGAAAATGAGGAATAAGCAAAAGCGGAAACCCCTGATAAGCCCATCAGACTTTGTGAGACTTATTCACTATCATGAGAATAGCACAGGAAAGACCAGTTCTCATGATTGAATTACCTCCCCCTGGGTCCTTCCCACAACACATGGGAATTCTGTGAGACACAATTCAAGTTGAAATTTGTGTGGGGACACAGCCAAACCATATCACAGGCAGACCAATTAGTGGGCTCAGATGGACAGAACGTAACACCATACCACTGGGGAGAGATGATAAGAGTCTGAATCAACATGAGTAGCAGTGAGAAAATGCAATGAGGATCATTTTGAAAACCATTTAGAAGGTAGAACTTCTGAGACATGCATGGTACCCAGCTGGATGTACAAGACCATGTGGATTGTGACAGTAGAAATTAGGGAGGAGCAGGTTGGTCTTTTGGGGGGTGAGGGGTGTTTTCAACATTTTATTATTCCCTTGAATTATATAAACTGATTTGTGCAGTAGGCAGGAAGGCATATGAGTATGAAATTTAAAAGAGAAACAAGATCGGATATAGAGATCTCACTGACTTGTAGAGATAATAGCTGTAGTCACTGATGTAAACAGGGTTACCCCAAAAGAGGTAGAGACCCCCAATAAGGCTTTCATGTACATTGTGCATAGTGGTATGCCAGTAAACGATTAACACTGGTCTCTGTGGTATGGGGGGACTCCTATCTTTAGCATGTACTGATTTCTGTAGTGTAAGTACTCCCACCATAGCTGATTTCAAGCTACCTATATGGCATCACTGAACAGGGAGTCAGAAAGAGATGGGCACAGCTGGCTGTCATGAACTGGGACGAGCTGCTCAACACACCACTAATTGTGTAGGTTGTACCACATATGAGGGTACCTGGCCAGTTTGTTGGGGGTGCGGTGGTGGAAATGGTTCTGGCATCCAGCCAAGTCAACCCAAGAAGCCAGTTGCCTGCAGGGCTGCTCTACAAGAAGGGGGAAATTTATTCTACATTATTTGTCCAGAAAGGGAATTTTTTCCCAATTCTGAACCCAGAATTCAAGAGGGCTAAGTGTGGAGCCCTGAGAAACACCAACATTTAAGTAACAGGGAAAGAAGATCCCCCCAAAACAAAGCCATACAAGAGAGGTGGGCAGACAGGGCTCATATCTAAGTGCTACCCCTTTCTAGTTTGATGATCTTAGTCAAATTGCTTTCCTTCTCTGTGCCTCAGTTTTTAACATTTTTTTATATTGAGGTAAAAATATACATAACATAAAATTTAACATCTGCACCATTTTTAAGTGTACAGTTCAGTGGCATCAAATGTACTCAGACTGTTATGCTACAATCACTACCATACACCCAGAGAACTCTTGTTTTGCACAACTCAAATGCTGTACCTATTAAACAGTCACTCCCCATTGACCTCTTCCCATAGCCCCAGCCAATAACCATTCTACTTTCTGTCCCTGTATTTGGCTACTCTAGGTACCTCATACAAAGGGCATCATACAGTGAGTTTCACCATGTTTTAAATGAGAAGACAACACCGTCCTTGTAAGTGTTGTAATTCTCAGATGGACTGTGAGGATTCCAGCTGAACATCTCACATCTCACACATGCCTAGCACAGAGAGGCACTCAGTAAAGGACAGCCACCAGCTCCCATGTGTGAGAGATGCTGTGCAAGATGCTTATGGGAGACATGAGGGGGAATAAGACACTGTTCTTGGCCTTCATAGGTCTTCAGCTCAGAAAGATTTTGTATTTACAAGTAACTATTATTAAATCAAAAAGTGAAATTTTTTTTTTTTTTTTTTTTTGAGACGGAGTCTCGCTCTGTCGCCCAGGCTGGAGTGCTGTGGCCCATTCTCAGCTCACTGCAAGCTCCGCCTCCCGGGTTCCCGCCATTCTCCTGCCTCAGCCTCCCGAGTAGCTGGGACTACAGGCACCCGCCACCTCGCCCGGCTAGTTTTTTTGTATTTTTTAGTAGAGACGGGGTTTCACCGTGTTAGCCAGAATGGTCTCGATCTCCTGACCTCGTGATCCGCCCGTCTCAGCCTCCCAAAGTGCTGGGATTACAGGCGTGAGCCACCGCGCCCGGCCAAAAAGTGAAATTTTTAAAAAGAAAAGTACTGATGGCCTGGTGCAGTGGCTTACGCTTGTAATCTCAGCATTTGGGAGGCCGAGGTGGGCAGATCACCTGAGGTCAGGAGTTCGAGACCAGCCTGGCCAACATGGCAAAATCCCGTCTCTACTAAAAGTACAAAAATTAGCCAGTCTTGGTGGTTCATCCCTGTTTTCCCAGCACTTTGGGAGGCCGCGGCAGGCAGATCACCTGAGGTCTGGAGTTCCAAACCAGCCTGGCCAACACAGTGAAACACCGTCTCTACTAAAAATAGAAAAATTAGCCAGGTATGTTGGCGGGCACCTGTAATTCCAGCTACCCAGGAGGCTGAGGTGGGAGCATTGCTTGAACCTGGGAGGCAGAGGTTGCAGTGAGCCGAGATGGCGCCACTACACTCCAGCCTGGGTGACAAGGACGAGACTCCGTCTCAAAAAAAAAAAAAAAAAAAAAAAAAAGAAAGAAAAGAAAAAAGAAAGAAAAGAAAAGTACTGACAATGTTCTCTGGGAATTTAGAAGATGAGGAGATTATCAATGGCTAAGAAAATCAGAGAAAAGTTTACAGAAAAGGAAACATTTCTTTGAAGGGTTTGGCCTGAATGGTAACAGCAAAAGGGACCCTTTGTGAAGACAAACTGCATATGCCAAGACATTGCACTGGTCTTCTCAGGCTGCCATGACAAAGTCACACAGACTGCACGGCTGAAGCAACAGAAACTTATTTTTTCACAGTTCTGGCTAAAAGTTCACCATCAACGTGCCAGCATGATCAGTTTCTGGTGAGGACTTTCCTCCTGGCTTGCAGACAGGAAATGAAAGAGAAAGAGAAAGCTCTCTGGTTCTCTTCTTAAAAGGATAGTAAACCTATTGGATCAGGCTGCCACCCTATGGCCTCATTCAGCCTTAATTACTTCCTTAGAGGCCTCAACTACAAATACAGCCACAATGGTGGTTAGGGGTTCAACATATGAATTTGGTGTCCGGGGTGTGGGGGAGACACAAATAAATGGAGGTGGGAAATCACCACTCGTTTATAGGGAACATCAATAATATTATTTGGATGATGCATAAGGGGGTTGAAAGTGGAGGAGATGGAGAAATAAAATTGCACCCAGGGATCAGCTTGGATCACAGGAGGCCTTTGAGTAGCAGCTAAGACTTTTAGAGTGTGTTTGGTCTATGGCAGGGAGAACCTGAAGGTTTTAAACAGGGACGTTGCAACGTCAGAAGTGTGCTTTGGGAACATGGTTTTGGCAGTGGTGGGCTTTATAGCCAGTCTTTTTCTTATTGCCTTGGAGCAGAGAAGGAAGGCCAAGTGCTGGCAGATTAGATAACTGCCAGAGTCTCCCAACCAGATCTTTCAGGTTGATTTCCTGAATGCCAGTCGGTCCCTCATTTGACTGGCCATGAAGGAACACACACTTCTGGGGTACTCTTGTGAAAAATCATTTTGAGGGCAAACATCCCCAGCCTACCCCCACCCGGAGCTTCCCAAGTATCAATTCCAAAGCAAAACAGGCTTCTTTATCTCAGTCAAAGGTTTTGAATAGGAACTGACCAAATGAATGATCCACTGGCCAAAATAACTTTGGACAGTTTCTTGCTGACTGCTGAGCACACAGCAAAGCTACTTGATCTTGCATTTCATGATATGGTATCTAGTTCTCAGAGGTTGTAAATGGTCAAATCTCAATGAGAGGGCTCTTCAGGACAACACTGCAGAGTGGAATGCCTCTCCCCAGGGTAAAGTTCTCGTCAGCCTCCTTAGGCAATTGGTCCCAGCAGCCACTGCGACAAAAACTAAAAATAGGCGTAGTATAAAACCTCAGCTCCGAGGAAAGCTGAGAGAAAATAGTTTGCTAAGAAGCACAGACTGTGATAAAGCATTGCCTGGTGTTTTCCAACGCATCATGGGACGTGAGGAGTTCCCAGAAATCATTAATACCGACCTCAACGATTAAAGTACATTTACTGGATGGGAGGGAAGGCGACTTTATAAATTATAAACAACTTCAGAGATCATCTAGCAGCACTATTTAGTATAGGCCTGAGCAATAGGAGGTTATGCACATCACTTCCACCTACATAGTTTCATCCTTTTATTCATTTAGCAAGTGTTAACTGGGCATGGCTCAATTCCTCACTCCATTCTGCTCAAACATCCTCCTCACTATGTAATATAGCACCTCTGTGTTTCTGTTTCCTTATTCTCCTGTTTTCTTTATATCACTGGCATTGTGCTTTATTTTTGGTTACCCATCTGCCCTACCAGCCTGTCACCCAGCTCCAGGGGCAGGACTTTGCCTGTTTGGGGTCTGGCATGGAATGATTGTACTGAATGCATTTGTGTGTCAGGCCCTGCCCTCCAGTGTCTCTCCTCTCTCTCTCTTTCTCTCTCTCTGCAACTCCTATTTGCTGGATGTTGACCCTTCTGTATTTGGCCTCCGTCCCTTGTCATCTCTCTCATATTTTCATTTGCTTTTTTGCTCAATGATCTCAGAGGCTTTCTTTATTTCCAGCTCTTGTATTACATTTTTCATTTTTAGCAGTTATGTTCCTAATTTTTAATAACTCTGATCTTATTCTCTGATTGTTCCTTTTCCAAAGTTTCCGATACTACATCATAAGGACCGAGTGGCAGGGGAGGCCAAGTCAATCATCCTTCCTTTAGGGTGATCAGGGAATGGATCTCCAGATGCCAGAAGGAGAAAGGCTTTACCCTGGCACCTCCACACCAAGACTAGAAGCTCAAGCTCTCCCCACTTCCTCAAATGGCTGCCTGTGGAGGGAACTTTCCACGTAGAGGCCAGAGGTAAAAGGCTCCCAGTGCTCTGCACAGAGCTGGGATGTGGGAGTTGGCTGCTGTCTGCCATGGTGGTTCTAGGATAGAATTTCACTGAGTCCCTCCAGTGGAGCCCCATATCATACCTCCCACCCACTGTGGGATGAGCCAACTCCAAGCTGACAGCTTCTCTAGGGTCCTGGCAAAAAACAGGGCCCCCATCTCCTCTGTACCTACATTAGAGTTTATTCTGAGCTATAATATTTTCTGTCTTCTATTCTCTCTCAACATCTTCTTACCTACCTTCTCTCTTCCAGAAATTTGTCAACATCCCTTGTCATTGGTGACCCTATCTTATTTTCTTAACTGTTGTGAGATTGTTCCTTTTCATACTTCTCTACTCTTATTTCAACAGGATCTCAGGAAAATCTGCAGACAGTAATATGTCAATCATTGCGCATGAGCAAACGGTACTAAATACAACTTGGGAGCTGGTGAATGTGAAGTACAACAGGGCTCTTTACTGCAGGGCTTTTCAGCACCTTTAATTCGCAAACAAGAATAGGTACTGCAAATCTCAAAGAAGGGGTGTGGTACGAAGCATTTCTCAATTATTTGACCACAAGAATTTCTTTTTTTTTTTTTTCAGGGAAATCTCATCATTCTTGTGTTCTAAGAAATATACTATGAAAAATACTATATTAATTTATCAGGGTCATGCTAGCCCTGGGACTGCAAAACAGTAGACATTAACAATGTTTGCTGAATGCAGGTGCAAAAGGAGCCTGAGTCAATGGGTCCTAAATACCACTCCCACCCAAGTAACAGATTTACTTTGTGGAGATGATTGTTTAGCTCAGATAGTCAGTGCAGTGGAAAGAACATCCAGGCTGAATTCAGACTAACATAATAGCTGGGTGCCATTAGGCAGATTGAATTATTTGAGCCCCAATTTCCATATCTGTGATATGGGAATAATATTTACTTTTTTTATTCTATAAGGTAGGTGTGAGCATCCAAAGATAAAATATATGAGATGGCATTTTATAAAATGTAAAGCACTAAACAAATACAAGGAATTATTATTGTTGTGAAACCCAGTTTCCATGTCACAGCAGTTAGAACGTGAAAGGGAAAAGACATTTGAGCATTCTCTAACCATATCACATGGCTGGTTGCCCAGTCATCCTAAACTTCGAGATGGCCCCAACTGCAGAATCACAGGGAAAAACACAGAAAAAAAGGAGAGAAACCCTAACCCTCTTATGGATTGCACATAAGGCTAAATCAAGACTTTATCCTCACTTTGCAAGTGAAGACTTGAGCTAGAGAAACAAGAGACTCAGCGATCTTTATCTGGAAAAGACCTTAGATATCATTTGAACCAACTTGCTTGTTTTAGATGCATAGAAACTGGCCCAGAGAGGTTAAGTAATTTGCCCCCCATCACACTGAGATAATTGTGCTAGCGAGAAGGTCTCCAAGTTCCTGGCCAACATAACTCAACTCAACAAATGTTTATGGAGCGTGGCGTACCACTGCCCCAGGGGCCAGGGTGTACACAAGTGGGAGCCTCAATTTCTATCCTGAAGGAGCTTACAAGTGCAAGAGAGGAAAGAGTGACAGCAAACACTAGAGAAGGGCTGATAATTCAAGACTGGGTTATTCAGTTATATTCTAGGAGTTCAGAGATAGGGGCCACTGTTGATGACTGAGACAGACAGAAAAATCTTTTTGTAGTTGGTATTCTCCATTTTCAGAAATTTTGACTCACACACAGTGACTCACGCCCATAGTTCCTGCTACTCTGGAGGCAGAGGCAGGAGGATTTCTTGAGGCTAGAAGTTTGAGAAATTCTCTCCTTTCACCTCAAAGATTCCTTAGGGAAGAACACACACACACACACACACACACACACACACACACACACACACACACATATACTGATACCTCAAATACAAAGTTGAAGAACCTGCCATAAATCTCAAGGGTAGTTTCTTGACCTTAAAATCTCCAAGAAAAAAAAGGGGACCAGTAGAGTCCATTCTACCTGAAAAGTATTTGCTACCACCTAAGCCGTCGCCAAAGTGTCTCAGAGCCCATGATTCCTTTGTGGCAAAGAAGACAAAACACCCATTTCCCTGGCAACAACTTTTATTTACTATTCAAATAATATCCCTGTGTTTGGAAGGCCAGTGAATCTTTTAGCGTTTTAATTTCTAAAGTTTATAGAGCAGCAAATCGGTTTGGCATCTGTTAGTAACTCTGCCCTAAGATGGGATGATTCAAACTTGGCAACTAGCAGGCACTGTCTCCCATTAGTAGGAGTAATAATGAAATGATGTGATTGAACATCTCGGGATGCCAAGTTTATTTTGTGCTTGGACAAATGGTATATTGTGTTGATTTTCATTTCTTAAAAGATCCTTATAAAAGCCTCCCCTTTTATTTATGTTAGAAAATTCAATTTAACCAAATAAGCAGAACCAGAGTGCAGGGCATCAACAGCATTGGAGACTGGGTGTACTACGTGAGGGAACTGAACAGAATAACTTTGGTTGCTCTGCATAGGGATGCGGTCCAGGCACTCACAGGGACATGGGGGAACATGAAGAAGGATCAATGGACAACTGAATAAACAGCCCAGTGATATCCATTGGGCTTTAAAATGGTTTGCTGCTGAGGATATATATGGGCAACTGGTGTGATGGGACCTCCTAAGGCCAGAGTTTATTTCTGAACATATATCCCACAGAGCACACATTCCTTGAACTACTCCACACAAAAAAAATGGCTAAAGAAACTTGAGAAACATCCCCTATTTCTCTTCCTGCAGATTCACGGTACACATTAGCCTATAAAAGGAGCAGAGATATCCGTCAAAAAAACCTTGAATCTTGTTTAACTCAGCATTTCCCATTTTGGAAATAGTTAAGTATAACACACCAAACATTGAAATTGCTATGTCTTGAGCTTTCTGCCTGAGGCTGTTTACACAGCCTGTCAAAAGCTGATGACAAAGAAGTGAAAATTGTAGTCTATATGACATATCTGTTTTTGCTCCTGAGTTAATTTACCCAACCCAATGTTTTGTTGCTTGTTGATGTTTGTTCTGCCTATTCCCACAGCCAGGTTGACTGCTCTTGCCTGGATCTGAAGGCTATATTGAAATGGGGACTCATACCTGGGTCTGTTGGTCCCCAAAGCCCATAGTTTTAACTGTGTGTTACTCTGCTTAATACTGAGCACATTTAAATTCCCCTTTGAAGGTAATTCAATGGTTGGGTACTTTCATTGTCTCCTATATCAGTCAACTATTCCTATCTACTAGAAATGAAAAAGGAAAAGAGAGGAAGGGGAGAAGGGAGATAGGGAGAGGGATTAATTTCTTGTAGAAGCAAGAAAACTTAATCACAGGGATATTTTTGAGCATTTGTAACTTTATCACAAGTTCTTGTTGTTTTCACAACTTCCCGGGAGATGCTATGCTTGGAGGTAGCTTAAAAATATTGTTTAAAGGATGCAACCTATTCATTTTCCCAGGTTAGGGAAAGAATTCCAAAGATGATTATGAAAGAGATAGTCTAGGATTACTCCCTAAACGTTTTCCTGTGGAGCAGCCCCTAAACCGCTCTTCTCAACCTTCATTTGCAAAGCAAAACAGCATTAGTGTAATCAGTCCCCTATCTTTTCCAAATCTGCCTTACCCTAAGAGTTGCAGGGGATATTCAAACAGGAGGCCTGGAGAAAGTGCTTTTGAACAGCAAGCTCCTTTGTTTTCCTGCCTTGCCTCTGACCACTCTAGTTTTTAAATTCTCAAATTTGAATTCTCAAATTAGACTTTATCTGACCTTTTGCATTGCTTGGCAACTCTGAAGAGTCCATTTTCCCTCCTGTGGCCGCGGACTGAACCATGCATTCTGATGCTGAGCCACTGCATGTACCTGACTGACATGACACTGCAGGCTCTTGGCCCCCATTCTTCCCCCCCGGGAGACAAGTGGCACCTCATGGCATTGCCAACTTCTCACTGGTTAAACTATATTGAATTGTGTCCATTGCCAATCTCAACTCCCTCCCAGGCAAGTAGGAAGGCCAGGGCTCTGATCAGGGCTGAGGTTTCACGAGCTGGACTAGTAATGGAGCTGGGGCTGATCAGGAGGTGGGAGGTGGGGTGACTGCTGGGTGGAGCAAAGCAAGCAGCAGCCAAGGTGAGTTTTGAGAAAAGGAGGCCATTTACCACTGGCAAAGAGACTGGGAAGAAAGATGCCTGTTGTGTGTGAGGCCAAGGAGCAAGCAGAGAGAGCGTTTGAAACTGGGAGGATGGAAAAGAGGCCTGAAAATCTTCCCATGCTAAGACTGGGTTAGGAGCAGAGGCAGCCCTAGAATTTGTGAACCTGAAGCTTATGCATTCAAGGAGCCCTCCTTCAGAAACAAAAATGAAATTCCAACTATAAAATATAATATGGGGCCGGGAGCAGTGGCTCACACCTGTAATCCCAGCACTTTGGGAGGCCAAGGTGGGTGGATCACTTGAGGTCAGGAGTTCGAGACCAACTTGGTCAACGTGGCAAAACCCTGTCTCTAGTAAAAATACAAAAATTAGCCAGGCATGGTGGCATGTGACTGTATCCCAGCTATTCGGGAGTCTGAGGCACGAGAATCGCTTGAACCAGGGAGGTAGAGGTTGCAGTGAGCCAAGATTGTGCCACTGCACTCCAGGCTAGGGGACAGAGCAAGACTCTGTCTAAAAAAAAAAAGGGTAGATATGGAAGTGAGTATTTATTTAGAATATGAAAAGCAATGAAAACAAATTTGTAAACATTTAGAAAACGATTATATACCACAGATATTAAAAAAATCCCAAAAAGTAACTTAATATTTTATTACGTGCATAATGTATATCTATAATACTGTTTTTTTCTCTGATGTTTTTGAAACATACACTTTGAATGTCTCTTCATTTGCCAATGATTTTGTAATATCCTGATCTGTGGGAGAGAAGACAGATAACACAATTCCTCCACTAGCGTGATCAATCAACGTTGATTTTTAGTATTGATAGTTGGGATGTAAAACTGCAACTGTTTATAGCAGTACTACAGGTTTGTATGCAAATACATAAAAGTCTACTTTGGGTACTTCCCACTGAAAAATATATGGTGCATTTGTTATTGTATATGTTGCATTATTGTATATATTCCTGACAAGAGAGAATTTCTGTTTTGACAAGGCATTGGTGAAAACTAGATCCTCTGTTTACAATTTTACATATCTGATAACTGGGAGAACTTCCCACAGTCTAGCTTCTAGCTCTGTATGTTTCAAATCCCAGTCTTCATATCCTATATATTTTTGGTGCTGATGCCATAGGATACATTTATATTGTGACATGACCATCTTTGGGTCATGACCTGGGTGAAGTCAGCACAATGGGCGTCAAGAGTGTTACTGAAGGCCAGTTCTTCACCATGATGGTTAACAATAATATAACTATTACCAGAAATAAGTTAGGACCACACAAATATATCTCACTAAACCCAAACTAAATATATGCCTAATTTAACTTCCCACTTAGTGAAATACCAAGATGCCCATGGCAACTCTAATACCATCTGAGGCTAGAAGAAGTGTTAAAGAGGGAAAGTTGTAATGAAAAGAGGCATTGGTCTGAAGCAGTTGCAGCTCAAATATCTCATGCTTGCAAATTTTGCAAAAACAAATCATCATGTGAACACTATGGTAGGCCTGTTTCTGGGCATGGGAAGGGAGCACTGCGAGTGAGGGGTCTTGGACTTTGAGTTTTATGATTCTGACAATAAATCATTCTTGGGAGGATTCCAAGCTTCTTCCTATACTAACCAGATAAATGGACACAGATTGTTTCCACCATCATGAGTACTAAATTGTCAAATAAATGATGGGTGGGCCATCTTGGGCACCACACTTCCTCCAGGAATGCAGTGAGGACTGGCCATCTCCGCTGGCCTCTGTGCATGTCTGTTAGGAACAAACACCTCCTGTGTAGTTAGACTTTGCTGACACAGGCTTCTATTTAAGGAGATGACTGTTATTAAAAGAAAGAATGCTTAAACTACTCTAAACAGAAATGAACATGGTTTCAAGTGGGCTTTATCAAAATCATCATGGTATATACCCAAGTGAAAGTAAAAAACAAGTTTTGCACAAGTGATGAGGTCTCTTAAGTGACCACACTGAATTGACCATACAGGCTTCTCCAAGTAAAATGTCTAATCTCAGAAAAGGCAGTACCAGGTGGTCTGACGTTAAAGAGAATTTTGACCATTTCCCACTCTCTTTGCACTGTTTGTCAACAGTCACTGGTTGGTTTTGGGAAATGGTATCGACACTTCATTTCGTTTCTTTTTTTTTTCCATGGAGGTGGAATTGAAGAGCCTGCCTTGCTGTTGATTTTACTGTGACTAGGGAGGTCTTTAAGTGAGGCAGATAAGATGGCAGTGGAGACTATCAGAGGAGGAGAAAGGAACCTTAGAGATTGTCTTCATTACATAGTGGAGGAAACTAAAGCCCCAAGAGGAGAAGTTACACATCAGTTAAAAGAAGTGTTACTCAGGGCTAAGCGAGGCAAGACTCTTCTCTGGAATCTAGTACACTTTGTTTCTGTACTTTCAATCCAAACTAATGTTTCATCAAAGTCCTAGTGGAGAAGATGGTTTGGGTAACTATGGAGTAATTCTGGCACCCTCTCCTCAGCCCCAGATCCCCAATCCCATGCCCCAAAGTGATTGCACCTGCCTTGACACAGGTAAGGCGATTGTCAAAACTTGTATTTGAAAAATAATAATACCAAATGCTTATGTTCATTGGGCATTCCTTAGCCAGTGCTTCCAATGCTGGAACATGTTCAAAATTGCATGAATACTATTTCATAGGAGAGAATAAGATGTGGAAGATAGTTGTATTTTGGTAAATATCTATTAGTAATATGGCATAATTTGAATTTTATGAGATATAAAAATAAAAATATCTATAATTTATAATAATTTACTAAATTTAAAAAGTAGATATAGTTGTTTAAAGATAAAATTATCTTGAATTTGAATAATGATTAAATAAGTTCCGGCCGGGCGCGGTGGCTCAAGCCTGTAATCCCAGCACTTTGGGAGGCCGAGATGGGCGGATCACGAGGTCAGGAGATCGAGACCATCCTGGCTAACACGGTGAAACCCCGTCTCTACTAAGAAATACAAAAAATAGCCGGGCGAGGTGGCGGGCGCCTGTAGTCCCAGCTACTCGGGAGGCTGAGGCGGGAGAATGGCGTGAACCCGGGAGGCGGAGCTTGCAGTGAGCTGAGATCCGGCCACTGCACTCCAGCCTGGGCTACAGAGCGAGACTCCGTCTCAAAAAAAAAATAAAATAAAAAATAAAAATAAAAATAAGTTCCTCTCTGACTTACTGCTTTCTTATTCAGGCACCTCGTTTGATCAAACAGGGAGCCACAGATACACAGACACTAAGTAAACTTCCATGAATGACCCCAAAATTGTGAGTTTTGACAGGTAGACTATCTTGTTACCTAGAAGGCCAATGGTTTCTTGGCACCCAGCATCATGGAGAGTGGGCCGGTGACTCTCTGTCCTCACTCTGTGAGTGTTTCATGAAGTCATATATACTTTGAGTCAATCCAGGGTGAGTCATATTCCCCTGGGCAGGCAGTTCCCACAATGCAAGAGGAAGGAAGGAAAGGAAGCAAGAAAAATAATAATAACTTGGTGGTTATTGTGTTAAATAAAGTACATTTCAATATGTTGTACCAGGTGGTAAAATTATAGAAGCCAATCTTTTCTGAAAATGCAAGATGCAGTATGTTGGATCAAGCGATTTAAAAAAAAATGTAATTGTTTTCAAATTTGCTTATCTTCTGACCTCTTGGAACTGCCTGTTAAAAAGAGGAAGCTAATTCCTCTGGCAAACTTCGTGGAAACTTGACACAGAGTCTTGGGGTGGTATTAAAAATGCAACAGGGCATTTTACTCTCAGAGGAGAGCGGGTGCGGAGGGGGGCTGCGACCCACTCACTGCTCCAGGTCAGCAAGCTGAGAATGATTTATTTATGGCAAGCATGCTAGATGCCAGCCAGTTCTGGGCGAGTTTACTGCCCAAGAATGAAGTCCTCAAACACAGGAGATGAATCTCCTGTAATCTCTGATGACTTATGGGAGAGTTGTGAATTTGATTCTCATTGTCAGGTGGTTGATCAAGATACATTTTGAATTTGAGCTGCCGTTCTTTCAATTTCTTTGTCTTCAATAGGATATATTTAGATTGTAGCTTTCATTAATTCTGTTATAATCCTACGAGTAGCTGAATATGCATTCTTTTACATCTTCAGTTGCTCTACGGCTCCCAAATCATACAAGAAAAATAGATGACTGTTTAGTTAGAGAATTAAGTTCCCAGAAGCATTTTCACCCAGGCTTCCCCCAAGAAACCTACATTCCTGCCACTGACAAGCGGGTCTGCTCTCCAGATGTGAAGCAAAAGATCACCAAATCTCCATTTCCATTTTACCTTTGCCCTGAAGGTTCGTAACAACACTGAAAGCAAAGAACTCAAATCCACAGTGCAAAATTTCCAAATTTATGTACATTTCTGGACAGGCCTGGTCTTAAACCAAGTGATGATACAGGTAAAATCTGTCTTTCCAAAGCCACCATTTCCCTCCATTACTCCCTGTTTTTCCCTTTCTTGTTCTCCCGTCTTTGTGTATCCTCTTTGGGCATTGCTCTTGGAAAAGAGTCTGCCAAGTGCAGCGATCCCAGGGAATCAATATGATTTGAGGTGGTTATTTTTATCAAGGTATTTTCCTTTTTTATTAGTCAAAAAGCCTAAACTGAAGCAAGGAACCCTTTGTAAAACTTCAAGCCCCAACAGATGGCATCTTCCAAGGAAAGAACCTGTGAAGTACATTCCCAGGTGACTACCACAGAGACCCTCATGGGTGACTACTGTGCTAATGGCTACTTTTGAATTTGGGCAGCTCCGCAGGTAGATACCAGGCACTATTTTGCTCCTGGCAGTGTAGTTGTTTATTCTCTCCCACAAGCATATGGAAGCAGGCGATGCATCTTATCCAACTTCGCCTACCCCACAACACACAGCAGGGGACATTGCACACAGCGGGCTGACTGGCATCCGATGGAACTGTGAACTGAAGGGTGGGTTGTCCCCCCTTGTAACCATGCAATGATAAACTCTGCTGCCCTCTGCAAGTTAGATACAGGGAGCTCCTTGCCATACCTCCGTATAGTGCACCACCTCCCTCCTCATTTTTCACATTGGTGAATGGAGACACAGCACAGTGTGTGAGCTGCCCTCAGGAAGTAAATGAAGCACAAGTGAAGGGTTATTCCTTTCTTTGCATCTCCACAGTTCAGATTTTGTGTGTGTGTGTTGCCTGAACTGTACTCTGAAATGGCTCCTAACCTTAGCTTCTTCTAACTGCTGCAATTACTTTCTGACTTTGAAGCAACTTTCTCTATCTCAATATAAAAAGTAAACTTAGCACATTAGGAGTTTGCCTTATTTGATGTGGCAGCACAAAAGTTCCAAAATAAGTTGCACTGTTATACCTCCACCACCTCCAGCCTTTCTCTATCTTGACCAGCCCTATCATTTTTCCTATACTTTGCAGGTATTTGAGAACATGGTGGATAAGCAAATGAAGACATTAACCTGGTTTCACAATCTAGTTCCCTTCTTACCAGATGTGTAATTATAGGCCAGCTTCTTAAAACTTCTAATCCTCACTTTTCTCATCTATAAAATAAAAAAAAATATAGTACATGCTTTATAAGGCGATAGCAAAGAGTAAATGAACCAATGTGTACAAAGTACCTAGCATAGTACATGGTACACAGAGGGTGTTCAATAACTGTACGCCATTATCAGCACCGTTAGTAGTCTCATAATCACTGTTGCATCTAGTAGCTGCAACCAACTCTGTTGGTGCTAATGATGCAAAGTCATTAGGAGTGATTTATGGGTGGGGCTATGTAGAGTCAGAAGGTAAAAATCCCTGCAAATTATGCACTTCTGAAATATATCTCTGTTTTTCAGTCAGCAACCTTGCTCCTTGGAAACAAAATCACATAAGCAAGAGAGACTGTGCACCCAGAAGCATGCGTCTTGACCCTCCCACATGGTGGACGCTGTGTTTTACCTGTCGAGGGAGGCATGTGGTAGAGCACAGAAGGTCTGAGTGTCTGAGGTCTGAACTCTAGCTTTGTCTCTATTGCCAATGGTTAGCAGGGTGACCTTGACTAAGTGCCCCATTTCTCTGAGGTTCTGCATCCTCACCTGGCAAATAGGAACCGAGACTCAATACTCTTATGTCATATTGGGCTCGGGTACACGTGATCCGTGTTTTGTTTAAACACATAGTCTGTGTTTTGTTGCTGTTGTATCTACTTCCCTCCTTTTTTGTTCTTTTGATTTTCTCATTGAGAGGGCAAGGCAAGAATGAAAACAAACAGGAAAACAGCACCCTCTAGGGTTTTTCAGAGGCATGACTGTACTGATGATGTGTGACGTGCTGGAGTATGAAGGACACCGGACTAAGCACCCCGAGTGGCCTCGGTGCCTCCCAAGGCCTGCCTGTCCCACTTCCTAGGTGGGCCATTCAGTGTTGTTTCTATCTTGAAGGCAATTTAAATAAATTTATTTAGAAAAAAGAAAAACTACCCAAAACAAAAACAAAAAACCTACAGAACTTGGGGAAATTATTGAAAAAAAAATTAAGTTCAACTTCATGAGCCATTTTCCATTTCAAAGATAAGTTTGTTATTGAATGCAGAAATACAACCTTTGTAATGCTTTTACTGAAATCGTTAAGAAACTGTTCAGAATATTTAAGCAAGTCAAACTTGAGCATTTTATTAATTCAATATTTTAATTTTAAAAAAGAGTGGTTTTGAAAGTCCATTTTAGTTTGGTTTTGGATTTATTATTCTCCTTCTTGACATGAGACAAAAATCAATAAAAGAGAACATTATCCTCTCCTAGATAACAGAGTCACAGAAATCTAATATTCCCATTATATAGGTAATGAAACTGGTAGTCCGGTGCCTTTGTTTCTTATTGAGAGCTCCTAATGCTTTTTAGTGGAGTAGACATAATAGTGATGACAGTGACAAGACTCAATACAAAAAATAATAAACATGAACAAATAATAATAAACATTAACTCTGTGTCAGGCACTCTGCCATGTCTTGCCTGGAGCCCCTCATTTAATCTTTGCAACAACCCAACAAGTTAGCTGCTATTGTTATTCCCATTTTACAGTTGATGAAATGTAAGCATGGAGAAGTTAGGTAACTGCTCTAAAATTCAAAACTTATCAATACTCGGAGCTTTAGGTATACAACCACAAACTTAACTCACATGCAAATGAACAGACATGTAATTACATTGATACCACTGGGCTTTTTATGAGCTCTAATTTTTTGGTTTTGAAATAACAACAACAAAGAAACCCTGTTTTCTTTTGAAACTTCTTCCTAAGCATTGTGAGGATAAAGTGAGGAACGAAGAACTGGGATGAGCAATAAAAGGTAGGCTGGAAACAGACTCTAAGGAAAGGAGTGGGGAGGTGGCCTGTCTCAATATTAGTTACTTAGGAGCCAGTTATTTGGACTGAGGCATAGTTTGCAATTCAACCATGACCCTGCATGAGTTAATGGGACCATTAATTATTTACAAAAGAATAATGATAGTAGTGGTGTTGGTTTTTCTTGCATGCAATGCAAGGTATAGCAGTTAAACTTATTTGGAAGTATAAAGAAAAAGCTTAATTAATATGAAACCTTTATTAAACTCTGTGCACCTGCAATTATATTTTCTTCTGTTATTTGGTAAAAGCACACAAACACACACACTCTCTGAACACATAGCTTTATGTATTCTAACATAGTTTTTTCATATGCATATTTCACTTTCAATAGCTACATAATATTATTCCATCACATCTTGATGTATCACAATTTCCTTAGTCATTTCCCTATTGCTGAGGCTTTTGTATTGTTCCCAGTTATAAATAACACTGCTATACTATTTACAGATCATTTTTAATTTGGGGGATTTTTTTATGTGTGTTCCCAAGAGCTTAATTTCTGTGTCAAAGTGTACAACAGATTATATCATTGGGTAGATTGCTTTCTAGAAAGACTAACAAATTGCAAGACCAATAGCATTGCATTTGTAGTATTCTATTTTTCTGATTTATCCACCACAACTGCCACAACTGCCATTTATAATTTTAGCTTTTTAGAAAAACCACAATACTATCACCATTGTCCCCTGCACCACAACCACTACCATCACCATCTCCTTCATCAACACAAGAAACACCAACACCATTACTATCATCAGCTACCATCAACATCAACATCACTACCAACAACATTATCATCCACCACTACCATCATCAACTTCACGAACACCACCACCACCCCACCATCAGCATCATTATCACCTTTCTCAATGCAACCTCTACCACATCACCATCATCATTCACCAACATCACCATCATCAAGCCCACTGCCAACAATGCCAGCACCATTACTTTCACCATCACCACTATTACTATGTTCTGCTACCATTACCACCACCTGTACTACTATCTGTACCACCACCAAGCCTCATCCACCATCATCCCCATCGCCTCCACCAATGCCATCACCATGATCAGCCATTATCACCATTATTAACACTATGAGCAATAAATTCCATACCACCAATAGTGTTGCCTTCAACAACACCACCAACAAACAACATTGTCATCATATGCCACCATCACCATCACTTTTACCCCACCATTACCAGCACTAGTACCATCATCATAATCTTCCACCACCACTATTGCTGCCTACCATTAATGGGAACATTCAGTATGTGCCAGATACTGTACTGAATGATTTACTTACATTAATCCTTTCATCCTCACACTAATCCTTTAAGTATAATAGCTGTATGCTACTGATTAGAAAATGGATGCTGAGAGGTGGGGAGCCTGAATCAAAGACACAGCTAAAAATTGGCAAGACAGGATCTATATCTACATCTATCTGATTCCAAATCTCATTGTCTGAATTGCCAGGGTTTACAGTTACTTAACTGATATGCTGTTTTGTTTTAAAGGTTTTTTTGTTTACATCTCTTTAGTTGTTATTGAGACTGAACATTTTTCCATGTGCTGATTTATTGTCTGTATTTCCTTATGTGTATGCCCTCCATTTATTTCCTATGATCTCATTTTGAAGAAAAGCTGAATATTGACCTTAAATAATTACATGAATTCTCTGTTCATTTCTTAAGAGTAGAGCTTCCTCTTTAACTTTATAACTTACAATTTTTTAACTTCCTTACAATTCCTTTTGTTTGTTATTCCAACATATCTGTTTTATTTCTAATTATATCTTAGCAAATCAGAAATGTTTTTTCTTCTTTAATTGGAAATAATATGCTTATTTTATTCTAGTGTTCTTTTTATGTTTATTTTATGCTTATTATGTTTATTTTGCTTTGACCAAAATTTATTATAATATTTAACATGAGGAATGAATCTAATGCAGTCTCTGTACCATGACCTGATTGTCCTCTATATTAAATAGTGATCACTTCTTGCCTTTGTATATCTTGTTTTTTTAGTGTAGTAAGTTCTTATTATAGTCTAAATTTACTTTGGAAATACCTATTGTCTCCCCCTACCTTTTTCCTGCTTTTAACTGAATATCATGATGTTTTGGTAATAGTCACATATTTTAAAATCCAGAAGGTAAATCCTTTACCAATTCCTTTAGAAAAAATAAATTTGGTGTATTTTCCTTCTTGTTATTCTGGAAGAATATTAAAATCAGTGTTTCAGATTTTATAGAATACACTATGGAGGTTTTAATTGTTATTGTAGGAACAGAGAGTTTTGCTATCTTCAGAATATTTGACTTTCTATGCATGAATGAATTATAATTCTTCACTTATACATAGTATTCTTTTATTCCTATAAGATTGTATCCTTTTAAAATAAGTTTCTTGTTGTGAGCTAAATTATTGTATATGCATTTAATGATATTCTTATCTCCATAGTACATAGATGTTACATCATCATAAGTTATTCATCACCTTAGTATCAGGACACAAGTAATTTTAGTGAATTTGTCTTTTCCCAACTCATCTGCTTTTGCTATAACTACAAAATCTAGGAAGATAAATAGTTCAGATGCTGTAGCAATTTTCTCTGTTACTTTAAAACAATATCTAAATTAGTATAAACTAGGAAATCTTCTGAAAGCCATAATGTTTCAGAAAGGCATGTCCCCAGATGAACCAATCTGGGAAAGAGAGTGCTAGAGAGAATCTCCAGACACATGGGTTTTCATTAATGTAGATTAAGTCTGGCTGAGCCCACTAGAACTGAATTTTTCTAAAACTGTGACATGAAGTGGGATTTTTATGCCAGCAAACTTCCCTTTCTTTAAGCTCTCTCCTTTTCTTTTTCTCTCTCATTTCCATTGTTCACGGCTCTTATGTGTTGACTTTAGCAGAGTAACAGTGAAGTATGGTGTAAGCTGGAAAATCATCCCAGAGAAGGGCCTCTGGGAAGTCAACCTAATGCAGGCCTTGGTTGTCCCCTTTCTCCCAAGGACAGAGCACAACTAATGGGATCATGGGGCATAAGGACCCACCTGGGTGGGAAGCACCTCTCTGACAGGCAGGGCCATTCAGTCTGAAGCCTAGATTTTGTAGTTAGAGTTCAACATCCATTCATTTACACAACAAATATTATTGAGCCATGCAGTCTACTAACTGACTGGACAAAGCATCTATCTGTGCTTCATGTTTTTTTCCATCTATGAAAGTGAAAGGAGGAAAAAATGAAGGCATAGGATCAAGTGAGCTCCTGGGTCCTTTTTACCTGATAATTAGTACATCTAATACTGAAGAATAGCTACTGGAGGGACTGGGCCAATGAGCTCTACCAGATAATATGCCAGTATTAGTGAGTCCTATGAATACAAAAAGTCCCAATGAGGCCAATTCCAGGCTCTGTCTGAAGGCCCAGGTCTCATTCTCTTTCCCTGATGCTCATTGTCACTTGCCTAATCTTCTCAATATAATGTATTATCTTCCACCCACACAGCAAAATATCTTTTGGTGAATCCCCACCTGCAACCAAATACCAGTCCTTCCTGTGATTTTCTAGTTATCCAGCCCCCTTGTACCTTCAGTTAATCAGCAATTAACCAATTCCCTGGTGCACACCCAAGATAGGTAAGGAATGAATGTCATCCTTGGGCAAATCATTTAACTTCTCCAATTCATGGTTTCCTTATCAATGAATAGTGCTACTGATACTTAATGGGAATTATTGTCCTGAGCACTAAATGACACCTGATTCAAAATAGGGTGCCCAACACATCAAAAAATTTCACCCATATTATCTTACTTTATACCCAAACAATTCTGTAAGATAATTGGGACAGGTGATATTGCCATCATCTTGGGGCAAAAGGAAATCAGGAAGTTTAAGTGACATGTATCAAGTTTCAAGGTAATTTGGTTCAGCAAACAGAAGGAAGCTCTCTGACATTGGTGCCATTCTTTAGGTGGTCCATTCACTTATTTATGTATTCATTCATTTGTTCTTCCATTAATTTATTACTGAGCACAGTCTATTTGCCCCCTCTCTCAGGGCTTTCCACCCAACAATACAACTGAAGGAATCTGCTCCTTCCAGCTGACTGAGCATGTGATTCAGTGGATTGTGACCAAAAGATTGTAATTTTAACTTTGGAATCAAATCAAGGTTTGACACACATATACAAAAGAACTCTTTAGCATGTTGTAAGTAAAGGGGGAAAAATGAATAATCATTCACCGGCCAGAATGATGGTGATGCCCTTCTTATGATGAAGGTCCTTGGATATGCATGAGGGACACAAAAGAAATGACACATGGCATCTGTATGAAAAATATGAAGACCTGAGGTTGAATATGGGTTGTTAAACTAAGGATGAAAAAAAATGGGGGAAGGTGTTTTTTTCTTGCTTGTTCTTCGGGAAGAATCTCAAAATTAGTGTTTCAACTTTTATAGACTATATTATGGAGACTTTAATTATTATCTTATTTTAAATTTTTAAGTAAGGAGATAGAGAATTTGGAGGGCAGTGATTCTTAAGAACAAGACTTCCCTTATTCTTTTTGAAATAAGCTATCACAATTCTTATACTACAAAACATATAAAGTATGGAAACTACGAACCCTTAGGAATCTACGAGCAAAACATTTGATATTCTAAAATGCCAGTGAATTCACTCAATAGCTATTCATTATTCCACAAGAACTGAGGGCATTTCCAGCACTATGTATACACTGTGAAGGAATACAAAGAACTGTAAGGTGTGGTCCTATTCTCAAAGACATTGCAGTCTAGGTGGGGAGACAAGACAAGAATGAAAGGAAAACAATAAAACACAATTTGGGATTAAGCAAAAAGGGTAAAATAAATAAACTGCCAAATAATAAATAGTTGCCAAATGAAACAATAGGAGTGATCCTGAGTTTGAAAAATCATTAAGAGAAGGCCTCCCAGCTAGGTGGGATTTGAGCATTTGAGCACAAGGAAGGTGCAGGGGAGGCCCTTTGGGTGGGGAGGAGTCAGTGAAAACCAATTCTGGGCCAGGCACGCTGGCTCACACTTGTAATCCCAGCACTTTGGGAGGCTGAGGCGGGCAGATCACAAGGTCAAGAGATAGAGACCATCCTGGCCAACATGGTGAAACCCCGTCTCTACTAAAATACAAAAAAAGTTAGCTGGGCATAGTAGCATGCACCTGTAGTCCCAGCTACTCGGGAGGCTGAGGCAGGAGAATCACTTGAACCCAGGAGGCGGAGGTTGCAGTGAGCTGGTATCACACCACTGCACTCCAGCCTGGTGACAGAGCGAGACTCCATCTAAAAAAAAAAAAAACAAAAAAAAAAACCCCACCTCCGGCTGCAACACAGCCCTGGGTCTGCTCAGTGTCCCAGTCTAACTATTGTCCTTTGAAGTGAGTTGAGCAATTACACAAATCATTAATTATTCAGCCCAAATGACCAAAGTGAGAGCCCAGAGGAGATGCAGACTGTGAGCAGGCTTGATGCGAGTCTCTATTAGATTTTCAGACACAATTCTACAAGATTCAATATCCAGAGGCAAACAAACCAAAACGATAGTAGAGATGGAGGCAGTGATAGGGAAGTTCAGGCAGAGTTATATGTTTAAAAGGAATTGAGGCATCGGACAATAGCCAGGTAGTCATTAAACAACACATTTGTTTAAACAATACACCCTGAAACAAATGACTCACCTTGTTACTTAGTCAAAAAGCTATTTACTGAAAGAAAAATAGTTTCGGCTCTCTTAGCTCCTTTTTCTTCCTCTAATATTACTCAGTGCCTTGAAAATTTCTGCTATCTTCTAAGAAAGACAATATAAAATAGTGACTATTCAGAGGCAGGAAGCCTGAGTTCCTGGCCTGATTTTGCCATTGATGCTTTGAAACTTGAGACATGTCACTTAAACTTTCCGATCTCCTTTTTCCCCAAGATGATAGCAATATCACCTATCCTAATTATCTTACAGAATTATTTGGATATGAAGTAAGATAATGCGGGTAAAAATTTTTCATGTGTCAGGCACATATTTTGAATCAGGTGCCATTTAATGCTGAGGACAATGATTCCAATTAAGTATTAGTAGCTCTATTTATCGATAAGGCAACTGTGAATTGGAGAAGTGACTTGCCCAAGGCCATACAGCTATTACAATCCCAGTTCTCTGAACCTTAGTAGTCACCCTTCCCTTTAATGCCCAAATTACATAGTTTGAATCTGTGCCCTGCATGCCTGCTCTAGCCTCTGTCAGCTCGAGGGTCCTTTTGCTAAGAGAAGTTTTGAGATATGAAGTTGAAAGAGCACAGTGCATAAGTTGGGATGTTGCCAGTCTGTGTCAAGCTTACATGGAACTGTCCAATGAAGCTAAGGCAGAAAGAGATGGGCTGAGGGGATTTGACAGAGTGCCCAAAGCTTGAGCTGCCACCACTTTTTCCTTTTTTAATTTTTTTTTTAAAGAGACAGGGTCTTGTTCTATCACCTAAGCTGGAGTGCAATGGTGCAATCATAGCTCACTGCAGCCTTGAACTCCTGGGCTCAAGCAATCCTGCCCCCTCAGCCTCCCAAAGTGCTGAGATTACAGACATGAGTCACAGCACCAGTTTACCTTTCATTCTTAAATACAGTATGTTAAACAACTCAGCCTGAAGCACCCATATTGAGATTACTTGCCAGCTCAGGGGTACCCAGATAGTAGGTTTTGCCTTCCACCTCCAAGATTATAAAGGTTTTCTAATAAGCAACTTGTCTCCACTTTGGTGCAACTTAGAATTACCTGGGGAGCTTTCAAGATAGTCCTGGTGTCCAGGCCACATGCCAGACCAATGAAATCAGAATATATCGTGATGGGAGGTGGGAATAAATACTTCGGTAGTTCCAACATGAAGCCAAGTAAGAGAACCATTGATTCCATAAAACAAAGAAAGGGTCTCCCCAAGGCAAATTTGAACTTCTGGTATTTTAAGATCCAGACACTGGTAACAGGAAGAAGCTACTCTGGCATCATTTCCAACAGTACCTTTGTGTTTGTTTTGTTTATGTTATACTAACATGTGGTAAGTTCCTGGATTTTACTCTAGGTCTTCTTATTCTAAGACACCATTGTTGCCTTTAAAAAATAATAACCTCTTGTATTGACACAGCATTTTTTGGCCATCTACTCTGCTCACTCTTAAAACCGGTCTCTAGATGTCATTTAAGGGTCAAATGTTGATTTTTAAAAATTGATTCTTATTTAATAGAGATATATTGAATGTTATCAGTCAAGTCAGCACAGGAGAGACAATGCAGGAAAGACTCTCCCAAATACAAAGATATATCCAGAGATAAATTCCTCTATGAATAGAAACTTAGTTTAACAAAGTGATGTTAATTCCCACACCCTTTGGTGTTTCTTCTCTCTGCTCTGTCCAGGGTCTCTGTGAAGCTCTCAGAATCAGGAAGGGCTGGGCAGGTCTTCCCATGTGTGGGCCCATCAGGTGGCAAGGCTATGGAGACCTACAGAATGGTGTCCAGCCCCCAGACTCTCTTCTCTTCACTTTTGCTGCAATGTCTTCAGTGGGCATAAACCCATGGAGCTTATCAAAAGTATAGATCTGGCCGGGCGTGGTGGCTCATGCCTTTAATCCCAGCACTTTGGAAGGCCGAGGTGGGCGGATCATGAGGTCAGGAGATCCAGACCATCCTGGCCAACATGGTGAAACCCCATCTCTACTAAAAATACAAAAATTAGCTGGACATGGTGGCACGTGCCTGTCGTCCCAGCTACTCAGGAGGCTGAGGCAAGAGAATTGCTTGAACCCGGGAGGTGGAGATTGCAGTCAGCTGAGATCACGCCACGGAACTCCAGCCTGGGCGACAGAGCAAGACTCCGTCTCAAAAAAAAAAAAAAAAAAAAAAGTGTAGATTTCCAGGCCCTATCCTTAGATTCGATATTTGTGAGAGGAGCTCAGAGAAATCCATTTTAAATAGCTCTGTAAGTGATTCCACTATAGATTGTCCTTGGAAACTCTGCTTCCCCTGCTCCCCTCATATGGAAATCAGGCATTTGTGTTATGTAATGTATTCTCTGAGAGTTGCTTTTAAGATGCAGGTGTGACCAGCCCGAGTAGCTCACTAAACTCCTCTCTGCTTTGTCAGAGGTAAGAATAAGGGCAGGAAGAGGATTTCAATATGTGTTTATGGAATGAATGAAAAGAGGTTTCTGAATCCAGGGATGAGTCTGTAGATGAGGAAATTCACTTCCCACAGAGAAACGTGGTTGACTTCACATGGGGGGTTGGGGGCAGCATACATAGCCTGAGGGATTCTGCACGGGTTGGGCAGAGTTCAGCATGCCGGGATGCCTTGGCCTTTCCCCAAAACTTAATTAGAAGTAGCCCCTAACTTCTTGTGAAAAAAGGAGAAAGTTGGATGACATAAAAATGCATGAAGTAAAAGCTGAAAAGTTCTCCCTCCCCAATCTTACTGTCCTGAAATAACCACTTGATACGGTTTGGATTCGTGTCACCACCCAAATCTCATGAATTGTAATTCCCATTGTTGGAGAAGGAGGCTGATGGGAGGTGATTGGATCATGGGGGTGTACTTCTTCCTTTTTGTTCTCATGGTAGTGAGTGAGTTCTCATGAGATCCGGTTGCTTAAAAGTGTGTAGCACCTCCCCCCTCTCTCTCTTCCTCCTGCTATAGCTGTGTAAGACGTGCCTCCTTGCTCTTCCACCATGACTGTAAGTTTCCTGAGACTTCCCCAGCCATGCTTCCTGTACAGCCTATGGAACTGTGAGTCAATTAAACCTCTTTTCTTTATAAATTACTCAGTCTGAGATAGTTCTTGATAGCAATCCAAGAATGGACTAATACACCACTATTTACAATTTAGTGTGTAGCCTTCCAAGCTATATATATATGTGTGTGTATGTATGTGTATATATATGTATACATACACACACACACACACACACATATATATACACACACACACACAAAGATGAAATGACTATATGCACTCTTTCATAGTTGGATTTTTTTTCATTTAACAACATACCAAGGGCTTCTTTTCATGTCACTCCGTATTTTTTTATGATATCCTTTCTTATATGGATGCACCAAAATGTACCAAATTGATCTACTAAAAGGACATTTAGTTTGATACATACATCCTTTGCTCACTGATGAGTTTCCTATCAGTGGACCTCTTGACCATTATAAGGCCCAAATTTGTCTTCAACTTGAATAGATAGTAGGCCCACCAAAAACATTGCACCAATATACACTTCCTACCCACATTGTAGACTTACCCACAATTTTTATTACAAATATTTTAAGCATTTTACCAATTGAATAAATGAGAAAATCTCTTCCTGGCGCAACTTCATTTTCTTAGCTTAGTAGCATGCCTTTTTCATATATTTATTTATCCCTGCATTCCTTTTCCAATGAACTAAGTGTTCATATCTTTTACCCAGAGTCAAGGCTCACCTTGATGTTTTTATATATTGTATTTTATTATTTTCATTATGGTACCCATTGGCACACAGCAAATAGTCATGTACTGAAGAGAGCATATTCTGCAGAAAGGGTGAGGGGCAAAGGATCCAGTAACTTACTATTTTAAAAGCACTGTTTATATTATTTAGTACATAAGACCTTTAAGAACTGGAGCAACATCTCATATTCTGCAAAACACAGTGATGGTAATAAAATAGGATCTTAATAAATATTTGTTGAAAAAACGAGTAAATGTAGACAGAGACTGATACAGACATATGCTATGTTCCTGTATCTATGCTAGGTACAGGGAAACAGTACTTAGCACATAAGAAACACCATTTCTTCTTTCTAAAACTTGATGGTTTGTTAGGGCTTCGGATGCGTAAAATGAGAATTTCACTGCAAGAAGTGATGAATAGAGGGATGATTAGATGTCGCCTGTACTTGAAGATCTTAGTTCTAAAAGGCAACAGATACATAAATAATTTCCATGTAATAGAGCAAGAGTAGAGGTTTGCACAGGGTGCTGTGGGAACATGAGTTTTAAGGACAATGACAACTTCAGTGGATGAGGAAACATGAAGAAATGATTTCAAACAACATGAGCAAAGGCGTGGAGGTTTGGAACAGCAAGGTGTGCATGTAGGAAATCAAGCCATTTTAGGGTTTCCCAGAATCTATAGATCCTGAAGGCACAGGAGGTCAGGTGGGCTGATGAGGAGAACACAGGAAGGAGGTCCCAACCTAGCACATCCTGCTGGAGAGTGCAGTCGATGCAGAGCCACCAGAGGATTTTGAGCAAGGGCGGGGTGTGACCTGACACAAATTGTAGATGGCATGCCCTGGCTACCAGGGGAAGGATGGATTTGAGGGATGAAATGGGTGGCCAAGAAAGAGAGAAAGCAAAAGAGCAGTTAGGAAGGTTTATTCAGGAATAAGGTAATGAGGCTGCAGTAATGAGGATAAAGGGTGGAGAGATCTCAGAGTAGATACTTGGTGGCTAATTGGACTTGAGACGATGGAGGGATTAAACAAAAATATGGGCTTGGTTTCTGGTTTTAGTGATAGGATCGATGACAATGTCACTCACTGGTAAAGAAAATGCAGGATATGGAGAGGATTTGGGGAAGAATATTGTTAGTGCACTATCTTGGAAATACTAACTTTGAGAAAACTGGGACACTCAGGGGATGTACTTGGCAGGCATTTATATATAAGTATGAGGCTCTCAAGGAGGTTACAAAGGCTGAAAGTTAAAATTGGAGAAAGAGTGAATTTAGGACACTGGATTTCAAGGCAGGGGCCTTCATGAGCCTCCCCTATAACTCACTTATAGCCAGGCATAACTCCCAGGGTAACGTCATTTCCCTTTGAGGGCCCATCACAACTGCAGATCTGGAATGAATTCTGGTCTGGACTCTTGAACCCCTTTTAATACCTAATGGAAGCAGGGGAAGCTCAGCAGTGCAGTTCTTTACTGTTGAATGGGAGCGAGCTACTTGTTGATCAGTTGTTAAACTTTCCTTCCCCAGAAAGATGTCAATTCTACAGCCCAATAGTAGTTTGCTTGTGGTGAAAGGAAAATTGAGGTTCGCTGGTGTGGACTGCACTGTCAATGCTAAGGATATGCCTGTTTTTTTTTTGTTTTGTTTTGTTTTGGTTTTTTGGTAAGAAGATGGGATCCCCTAGCAACAAGATTGGGAAGAGGGCCTCTTTCAGTCCTCACCTTTTGCTATGTCATCATGAATTAGTTTCTTGTTAAACATTTGTCAGTTTCGATGACCCACAGTCAGGTTTTAGGGGAGACAACATATAGGATAAGGCATAAAGGTACATTGGAGAGTCACAGAGGCTAGTCCTAGCTCTTCCACTTTCTAGTTCAGGGAACTTGGGCAAGTCACTTTACTTCTCTGCATCTGTTTTCTGATCTTGTTAAAATGGGGATAATAAGAAAAATGTCTATTCTTCTACTTCTCAGGACTGCTGTTATGATAATATAATAATTTTGAAAGTCCCATGCAAATATTATTATTGTTTGAAGATGTCTGGCTGACCGCCTGCACTTAGAAAGCCTCAGTAAACAGCTGTTAAGTGAACTCTGCCATGAAGGACACTCATTCCCTCGCCCATTTATTCAACAACTGCTTGTTAAGTGTCTGCTCTGTGTGAGGCACTGTGCTCATTGGTAGGGATATAAAGAAAGAACAGACTCCATGAAAGGCTTGGAAGAACCGTAAATGTATATTACTAAGTTAAAGAAGTCAGTCTGAAAAGGTTCATTCTGTAGGATTTCAAATAAATGACATTCTGGGAAAGGGAAACTATGGAGTCAGTAAAAGATCAGTGATTTTCAGGGGTTAATGGGGATGGGGGAGGAATGAATAGGCAGGGCACAGAGGATATTTAGGGCAGTGAAAATACTCCATAGGATACTGTAATGATAGACATATGTCATTATAAATTTGTCCAAAACTATACAATGTATAGTACCAAGAGTAAATGTAAACTATCTAATGAAACTATGGACTTTGGGTGATTATGATGTGTCTATGTAGGTTTGTCAGTTGTAACAAATGTACCACTCTGATGATGAATGTTGATAATGCAGGAGGCTGTGCATGTCTTGGGGCAGGGTGTATATGGGAAATCTATACCTTCAGCTCAATTTTGCAGTGAACCAAAACCGTTCTAAAAATAAAGTCTTTTATATATATATATATAGAGAGAGAGAGAGAGAGAGAATAGAACATTTATGCCTTAGAAGCATCTATAACCTATAGCTTACTGGAAGAGAAAGGAATATAAACAGATTTTCAAATACTGATAAATGGGAGGTATAATCATGCATGCACAGTATTAGTTAGCTTTTAGTATTACAATATTTTATCCCCATTTGTGACCAATGCATGCAGAGGGTCAGTACTGTTCATTGTTTAGACAGGACCCCCTTATTTTTTATTCACTGCAAGCAGATGGCCACCCAGTGGTGAATGACTCCAACCACCTGGGACTTCCCGAGAAGGGGTGAGTGATGCTGTATGGTCAGCATTCACATGGCCAGGCATGCAGCATCTCTATGACCAGCTGGAAGGGAGCAGAGGAGGCGTTGGTGTTGACTGGTGAACTCAACCAGACCACTTTGGCGTGGCTGTTTTGCATCCTTCTGCCTTTTAATTTGTTGACTTCCCACAAGGAGCCAGTGCCTATGAGTAAGGCAGAGCTTAGGTCAGCAGTTTGACTCTTTGCACCTTAATGTTGGGAGGCTTCATGAAGGGCATTAAGTCTTGTGTCCATTGATGCAGTGACTTTGTGCTGTGTTAACGGGGCATAAATGACTGAGTCTATATTCTGCTTTGTTCATCCTGGGACTTAATTTTATGAGAGAGAAATATAACAATGATTCAGTTTACGAGGTGACAAAAGAGCAAGGTAAAAAAGAATTAATTTCAATGTAATGGATTGAACTTCTTTTTTAAAAAAGCATAAAATCACTTAGCTAAAATATCAGCCTTTGGGAGAAGCTTCTCCCATCCTCCACAAGTCCTGGCCTTCTGTAGTTGCAGCCAATGAGCAAAATCAAGTGTAAGGAATTTTGAGATACAAAATTTATATTGCAAAGGTGTCTTAAAATAATATTTATCTTTTATACACAGGAGTGCACTGCAAATTTTTGCAAAGTGCATCTAATTGAAGAAATTATGAATAATTACAGAGAAATACAAAAATTGTTTCTTCTAAGTGAGTTTCTGCAAACTCAACATATATTCAATGGAGCCAACATTATTGGTTATGCTGGAACTCTTTCACTGAATGAAAACTTCTGGGCAGATTTTCTCCAGCGATGTATTGAAACTACAAAGGTTGGATAATATAATTACATAGCGAAAGGTGAAAATGTGATCACATAATGTAGACCCCCGTAGGGATATAACAGGGGAATTCAAGCTTGGACTTCAGCTCCTCCAACATGAAATGCTTTGTCCCACCTAAGGGCCCTCATACATGCTGTTCCAATC
This sequence comes from Theropithecus gelada, assembly GCF_003255815.1. NCBI lineage: Eukaryota > Metazoa > Chordata > Mammalia > Primates > Cercopithecidae > Theropithecus > Theropithecus gelada. The sequence goes on along the minus strand of NC_037671.1, from coordinate 48,357,710 downwards.
TCTCTTCCCTTCAGTGTTCAAATGAACAGCTCCTTTTCATCTTTCAGGTCTGAGCTTAAATGTCATCACTTCAGAGAAGCCTTCCCAGTGGACCTCTGTGCAGGAGGCTTCCTCGCCCCCCTCACTATGATTCTCTACCCAGATTTCTTTGTTAGCTTTGATCATAATTTAATATTGTACCTCTATTTGTTTGCTTATGTGTTTGTTCTGTCTCCCACAATGGATTGCAAGACCCACCAGGCACAGGATGTTCACAACTGTTTTATTCCCTAAGGTATACTCAATGTCTCTAAGAGCACTTGAGATATAAATAGGTGGTCAGTAGATAAATTCATGTGAAAATGATAATTATGGCATTGCCATCTCAGTGGAATCACAAATGAGACTGCTATCTAATTTGTGAGGCAGTTGGTGCTATCTCATCTGGTTATCTCATCTTCTGGTTATTCAGACTTAGGCAAGGAGCATCTTTTCTCAATGCTGTTAGCTTTATTTCAATTGTATTTTCCTGAAAGCATATTGTATCTACTTAGCTGGAAATGGGGTGAGGGGTGGGAGCACCCCACATGCATTTTGAGCACTATGATCTCATTGTGAGCAAGGCCTGGGTCTTACTCATAAATTTATCCCCAGCATTGAGCACAACATCTGGCACAGAACAGTTTCCCAGGAAGTGTTTGTCGAATTTAATGAAATTGAGATATTTGAAGAACTTTCTGCCTCCTCCTTGGAAGAAGGAAATTGAAGCAATTAAAATAATGCTCTCTGATTTTCTATCAACCAAGTTTTATGGGGGTAGGAGTAATCTTCCTGGCAGATCATAAAAGATTGCACAGTTGAGTAAAGTATATGACAAAAACAGAATCAAAGCTACCTCCCTGAATATAGATTAAAGAGAAGTACTTATTACAGTGCTACAGAAGTGAATTTCCTCTGTGTCTGCCTCACTATGACCAGAAAATGTTTCATTCTATTTCTTTGAGATTATAAATTGGAGAGCGATGTATATACAAGGATGTATATGGAAAGAGAAAAAAGCTTAAATACAGACATATTCCTAGAATTCTGCGGGGGGACTTTTGCATTGCTTCCCTACCTTTAGGATAGATTTTTCTTAAAAATAATAATAATAATTCAGGCTAGACCAACTCTGTTCATCTCCAAGAAAGCACTTGCAATTTTCTCCATGGTATTTTATCCCTTTCAGGAAATAATTTCTTATGTAGCTCAAAGAGCTCATGCCATGCAAGGGAGAAACTTTGAAATAAAGATGAAGGCTTTATCAGTCCGTTCTCATACTGCTATAAAGACATACCTGAGACTGGGTGATTTATAAAGAAAAGAGGTTTAATTCACTCACCATTCCACATGGCTGGGAGGCCTCAGGAAACTTACAATCATGGCAGAAGGCAGAGGGGAAGCAAGGCATGTCTTATTTGGTGGGAGGAGAGAGAGAGAACAAAGGGGAAAGTGCCACAGACTTAAACCATCAGATCTCATGAGAACTCACTATCATGAGAACAGAGAGGGGGAAATCCATCCTCATGATCCAGTCACCTCCCACCAGGTCCCTCCCCTGACACATGGTGATTACGATTCAACATGAGATTTGGGTGGGGACACAGAGCCAAACCATGTTAAAGGCCATCCAGCATTCCATTCTTTACCTGGGAGCATTTCTTTTTTTGAATGATTCAGCAGCTGATCTTCAGCCTTCATTTCCAGGCTGGGCCTTTACTATTTTTATTTCTTTAGTTTTCTTTAGTTTACTATTCACCTAAACACATTCGTAATAAAATAATACTAACTAGCGCTTATTTATTGAGGTACTTGGGACTCTGACAACCTGGGATTCAGATCCTCAGCTCTAGCGCTTTATAGCTTACTGACTAATTCGTGTATATCAGCTTCTTCATCTGCAAAATGAGGTAACAATAGCAGCTCCCACATACTGAAGTTTGCAGTGAGGGATTAAGTGAGATGCTGCCTCTGAAATGCTTTGCTCAATGCCTGCCTTATACACATTTGGGGAAAAATAACTCTTTTGTTCTTTGTTTATGGGTCAGTCACTGTGTTGGGTGCATTATATCTATTTATAAATAATTTTAATCAAACTACACAAACTTCAGGGAAAATATAGTTATTTTCGTCTTACAGGTAAAGGAACTGAGGATCTGAGAGGTTGAACAACCAGATTAGAGGGGTAGAAAGTCTTGAATTCAGAATTTTTGGATCTCAGTCTAGTGCTCTTTTTACTGTACTATAATACATTCTCTTTTGAAAAAAATCAATTAATGGAGACTTTATTTATTATTTTTAAAATTTTATTCTGTACCATGTATGATCACCTTAAATCTACGCATATAGCCTTTCTCTGGAATTCTGTCAATTACTGAACATATTTTTGCTTTTGTATCTTAGCTCAGGAGACTGTTGTGTTTTTATGAGGATTTGGAACTTTAATACTTTTTATTCACCTCAGGATTGGCCTCATTCTTAAAGTGCATCACTGTGTTGATGCCTCATGTCCACCTTCTAATAGCCAGGAGGTCTTTTTTCTATCTTATAGACCATCTCTTGCCTACAGCCCTCTATACAGATTCTAACTGATGTGGGTATAAATAAATGTCCAGTTGCAAACATTAGAAAACTCAATTCAAGATTGAGTCAAAAAAGAATTTTACTAACCATTTAGGACAGGAAAATCTAGTGGTATGAAGTTTCAGGCACTAAGACATCCAAGTCAGAACTTGGGCTTCTTCTCTACATATCTTGGCCCTTGTTTGCTCTCTGTTTGCTTTACTGTCAGTCAGGTTCTGTCTTAGTGGTGGTGGGATAGTTCAAAGAGCTCTAGGATCATAGCCTAGTCTGTTTGTAAGTTCAGCAGAAGGAAAAATGATCTTCTAAATTTCTGAGAAAAGTCCCAGAATTGAATCTCATTGGATTCCAGTTGATAATGTGCCCATTTTGAATCAATCACTGTGACTAGAGGTTGCATTGCTCTAACTGGCCAACATGAGTCACCTGACCATCCTTAAGGCTTTACTTGAACCTAAGGTACTGTGAATGGAGGAAGGTAGATCCCCAAGGAAACTGGGTAACTCAGGGCAAATAGAACCTATTTGTCTATGATTATAACAACTCTTTCTATATATTTTCAAAACTTTAATCTGTGGGGTCATGGGTGTTTGCCCAATTCCCTCAAAGTATTCTTCATTCTACTCCCACCGATGCAGCTGCTGGCTTCCAAGGTGACCCGTGTCCCTCACCTTGCTTTTCCCCCAACCCTTGCTCTGTTTAATGGTATTCCCTTTTTTGAGTTATTAAAGACCATTACTGGTCAATTAGCAAGATGTACTGTTCGCCAAAAGAAAATCAGATGTGTAGATCAGAGTAATACTAGGTGACAGTTGTGGGTGGATTTTTTTTTGGAATTTTGTTACATGTATTTATCTTGGACTCTGTCCAAGGATCTTTAAAAAGTATTTGTGTAATAGTTGTATTTTTAAGGTGATCTTGCCAGAGCAAAGTAGGACCTTGGCCATTAAGTGAGGACAATCACCAGAGCAGTAAATCCTGCCAAAAATGCATGATGATGCAACAGAAGATGACCTCAGATCACTTTTCTCCTGCCCTTTGGCTCCCATAACTTCCGTTTCCTAGGGCTGGGTAATTTTTAACTTTTGTGTGCCATCTCTTGGGCCCTATGTTTCCTTTTTAATTTCACCTCTGGGTGTCTCTTAGTTTAAGCAGAGTAAAGGAGAAATCCAAAATCCCTAACCTTAGCCATTTCTTATCCAAGACTAGTCATTTACTTATTCCACCAATTCAGTAAGCAATTTCTAAATTTCTAGTAGCATCACGACCTTCTCCAGCCACATCCTGTGGTTAATAATATGGGCATTAGCAATGGAGGGAGTCCCAGCTCTGTTGTTTATAACTATCCACATGACCTTGGATACATTACTTACCCTTTTTAAGTTTTTGCTTCTTTATTTGTGAGATGGGATTAATAACACTACCTCATAGGATTATTATAGAAATGAAGTGAGCTAATAAGGACTTCAGAGCTCCCAACACATGGTGAGCGTTAAGCAAATGTTAAGTATTATTATTATGACCTAACTCTTTCATATGCTTCAGTTCAAATTAGAATCTTTATGAAAACTCCACACTGTAGTGTCCATTTCACTGATGGAAGGTCAAAATCCCAGATGGAGGACACCGCAAATAGAAGTGCTGGTTATTCATTCATTGATTCCGTCAACAATTATTTATTGAACATGTGCACTCTACGGGGCATATTTGCCTGTTTATAAGTAAAAATTCTTTACAAATCCTGGATACAAGTCCTTTGCTTCCTCCTCTTCCCATTACTGGAAGAGATTGTATGGAATTGGTGTTATTCTTTCTAAAGTGTTTAGTAGAATTCATTAATGAAGATAGCTGGGACTGTAGTTTTCTTTTCTTGGAGGGCTTTCAACTATGAATTTAACATGCTTAATAAATATAGGACTATTCAGGTTATCTACTTCTCATTGAGTGAATTTTGTTAGTCTGTGTCTTTCATCCATTTTATCTAAATGGTCTAATTTATGTTCAGAGAGTCATTTGTAGTACTCCCTTATCTGTTTGTATCTGTGTAGTTCATAGTTGATATCCCATCTTTCATATCTAACATTGATAATGTGTCTTCTCTCTCTAGTTTTTTGGTAAATCTACTGAGAAATTTATCAACTATATTGATCTTTTATAAAAACCAGCCTCTAATATTATTGGTCTTCTCTATTGTTTTATTTTTTCTTCAATTTCATTAATTTCTGTTTTTATATTTATCATTTTATTACTTGTGCTTGCTTTGGTTTTAGCTGGCTATTCTTTTTTCTTGATTCTTAAAGTGGAAGCTTAGATTACAGATTTCAGAACTTTATTATTTTCTAAAATAAGTGTTTTATGTATAAATTTTCTACTAAGCACTGCTTTAGCTGCATCTCACAAATTTTGATATGTTGTATGCTCATTTGAATTCAATTCAAAATATTTTTAAATAATCCTTGAGACTTCCTTGTTGATCAATGAATTTCTCAAAGTGTGTTGCTTAATTTCCAAATAACTGGAAGCATTTTGGATATCTTTCTGGCTATTAATCTAATTGATTCTGCTATGGTCAGAGAACATACTTTGTATAATTTCATTATCTTAAACATAATGAAGTTTGTTCTGTGACCCAGCATGTGATCTGTTTTGGTAAATGTTCCATATATACTTGAAAATAGTGTACATTATGTTGTTGTCTGGGTGGGATATTCCATAAATGTTCATAAGGTCAGGGTTTTTGATAATGTTGTTTAGGTTTTCTATATTCCATATTCTTATGGATTTTTTGTCTACTTGTGCTATAAATTCCTAAAAGAAGAGAATTGAAGTCTCTAACTATAGTTCTGTATTTGTCTTTATCCTTTCAGTTCCATCAGCTATTGTTTCATCATTATTGAAGCTCTGTTATTAAGTATATACACATTTAAGGTTGTTATATCTTCTTGGTGAGCTGGCTCTTTTGTTATTATTATTATGTAATTTCTCTATTCCTGATAATTTCCTTTTTCTGAAGTCTATTTTGTCTAATAGACTTACATTAATATAAGTTTATATATTACTAATAATTATATTAATTTAGAGGCTAGTTTTCTTTTGATTAATCTTTTTATGGCAGGGGCTTTCCCATCCTTTTACTTTTAATTTATCAATAACATTGTGTTTGAAGTGAATTCTGTAACAGCATGTAGTTGGGTCTTCTTGTTGCTTTTTTATCCAATCCAACAATCTTCAGCTTTTAATTTACGTGTTTAGACCATTTATATTTAGCTTAAGTATTAATATGGTTATATTTAGGTGTACCATTTTATTATCAGTTTTCTATTCTCTTCCTCTTTTCTGCCTTTCAGATTATTTGAAAATTTCTTGTCATTCCATTTTAGCTTATCTGTTGGCTTTTTTTACTATACTTTTGTTTTATAACTCATATAGCTGTTTCTTTAGGGATTACAATACTCACACCTAGGTTTTCTCAGGCTACTTAGAGTTTACTATATCAACTAAAGTATATATACCTTACAACTGTATAAATTCCTTGCGCTTTACCCTTTATGCTGCAGTGGTCATATTATTGAATCTAAATATATTAAAAATGCTATCAGATATGTTACAGTTTTCACTTTCAACAGTCATACAAAAATATGAATGTTACACTGTTTTGCATGTCACCCTTTTATTAGGGCCATGTCAATCTTCTCTGTGTGGTTTCTGTTTTAGAATATGTGCTGCCAAAGTGAGCACTTAATATGTTTTTAGAGTACTTTCCTGGTAAAAATTTGTTCAAAACTTGCACCGCATTTGTGAAACTATGGGCTGGAAGTAGACATATAGTGTTTTTCTCTGGACAAAGCTGGAACTGACTCTAACCAATTATTCTTTAACATTAAAGGGTACAAAATAAAATCCTTTTATCTTGAGCTCTAAGGCATAATATGAAATTGAAAATAGAAAATATGCACAGAAATAGTTTATGGCCAAAGAAGAACTTTTTTTTGCAGCATGAAGCTTTATAATATCAAAACTATAAATTATCTGCAGGGATGTCCAAATGGGAGATATTTCCTATAAAATGTTCTTGAAAGGAATCTGTCCAATTTTCTAATAGCAGTAGGTATTTGGAGAAGTTAAAATGAAAGTTAACTCTGATAGGTTTGGGATTAAGGAAAGGGAAATCATACCACACGTTGTTTAGATCATAGTCAAGGAAATGATCTAAAATACGTGTAACACATTTTTCATTAAAACAAAAAACAAAAACCCTCAAGGCATTTTATGCATATAATTTTGTTTGCTACTACCACATTGCCATTATGAATATTGCCCCTACTTCAATGCAGGGATGTTTTGAGTCTGTGCATCATGCAGTGAAGGCACCAGTCTCCCTCTGTAACCTTGGTCCTTCCCTAAAGTATGTAGTCATTGGCTCAGAATGTACAACTGTGAAGGTGACCGTTTCTCTAAAGGCTTTGGTGATGTAAGCCTGAAACCAAGCAGGAGGAAAGCAATTAAACATCACCTTCATTAAGCTGTAATGTACCAAGAGGGTTGCACGTTAGGCTTGGTGACTGCTTTCTTCAGGAAGGAGGAATTTGCAACTAGAGTCTGTGGAGAAACAGCCTGCCATAAAGGGTAGTGAGGGCGCCTTTCCCTATTCTTTGCCTATCAGATGCCTGACCTTTCAGGAAGATTCAGCTAAAATGCCTTTGGCTCCATGAAGTCTTTTCCTCTCCTCACCCCAACCATGGTAAATAGCATCTTTACATGACAGCTTGTATAGCTCCTTCATCTTCCCAATTCATGTGGCAGCCTTAGTTTTCCTTTCATATAACTATTATTCTGAAAGGGATTTTGATCTCTGTTAAGACCGTTAAAACTATGTCTTCATTTTCTCAAAGTGACTTCCATAGTGTGCACTAAGAAAAGCAGTTTACAGAGCAGTTGAGAGGACAGGCTCAAGTCTGTCTGGGTTTAAATCCTGACTTCATCATTTCCTAGCTGAATGACTAGGGGTAAGTTACTTAAATAATTCATGTCTCAGTTTCCCCACTTGTAAAATTGGGATCATTATACTATTTGTAAATATTATACAAGTTCAGACATGTAAAGTGCTCAACATTTTTGTCTAGCACATAGTAAGTATTATTACTTATTTTTTATTAAGCAATGAATTTTTTTATAAAGCTATGAAACAAATACATGTTTTTAGTAAGGCAAGACAGAGCACAAACAGGATTAATTAAAGAGAAGCCAAAGAAGACAAAGAGAATTCCACCAGATTCTGGTGCAAAAGATTCAGTAACTATTTTTTAAAGAAATGAAGGGTGGGAATGTTTGTTGGTACAACCACTTTAGAAAACCTATGGCAGTGTACACATAAGGAGAGCATTCTCATACACTACAACTCAACAAGTCCACTCCTAAGTATACATCCAAGAGAAAAGTGTCTGTGAATCCAACCAAAAGATGTTTGATAGAATATTCATGACAGATTAGTCATGATAGTTAACTGCACAAATGTCCATCAACAGAAAATGAATAAATAAGTGTGAATGAAGTAAGATCAGAATGAAGTAAGATCAGAAAATAGAGGAAGAAATAGAAAGAAAATGAAAGAAAGGGGAAGAAAAATAAACAAACCCAGAAGGCTGAAAGGCATGGATCCTTCCCTGAGCCGAACCTGACCCAGCTGACTCACCCCTGTGCTCCAGGCGCCACCCCTGCCCTGCCCCTCCCCGGCAACTTACTCTCCTTTTGCTCAGGCCAAGGATGGCAAGTGCCCCTTTTGGTGGGGGTTCTGAGCATCGCTAAGACAGGAAGGGTTTTCCAAGTGGGTAACGCTGGTAGTGGAGTAACTCGGAGGAGCTGACGCTTTATTAAAGAAACAGAAGACTTGAGAGCCATCTCCTCTCTTCCTTCCCCTTCCCTTTTCCCCTTCCTCTTCCCCTTCCCCTTCTCCTCGACTCTCTCTCCCTCCCCCTCATTATCAGCCCCCAGGACATGTGGCTTTGCCAGGGCCAGCTCTGTCCCCGCCTCCTGCCCTGCCGGGTCTTGGGGCGGGGGCCGTGGCCCGGCCCAGGCCGGAGCTCCCGGGGTGTCCCCGCTGCGTCCCCGCCCGGCTGACCCCGCCCTGCAGCCGTCGGCTATTTTGGGCGCGTTGGCGGCGGCGGGATCGCTGACAGTCGCGGATCCTGTGACACCTCCGGGCAGCCCGGCACTTGTTGCTCCCAAGACCTGTTGTCATCCCCTTAACCCGGCTTTCACCGTGGCCCCCTGCCTCCTCCCGGCTTCGCTCCTTTTCTTGTGAGCACCTGGGACACTGATCTCTCAGACCCCGCTGCCAGGGCTGGAGAAATAGATGGTTTTGTGAAAAATTAAACAGCGCCCTGAAGAAGGGCCCCGCTGGGCAGCGGCAGGAGCGCAGAGTGCTGGCCCGGGCGCTGCAGAGGTGGCGCCTCCCCGGCCCGGGACGGTGGCCCCGGGCGCCAACGGCATGACAGACTCGGCGACAGCTAACGGGGACGACAGGGACCCCGAGATCGAGCTCTTCGTGAAGGTAGGTCGGAGTCCAGGCTCCCGCCGCACCTGCCGCACCTGCCGCGTCTCCCGCCGGGCTCACGCACCAGAGCGCGGGGTGCACTGGACTTCGGACCCTCCCAGGAGGGCGGCACGGAGCCCTGCGCTCCCCCATGGCCTTTCCGCAGGCCAGCGCCCCGCTGCGAGGCTCCTGGGCGGAATGGAGGAAGGCAGGTTCCGGCAGGTGGCTATCTTCTCGGAGAGTTGACCTGCAGTGTGTCAACCCCCGCCCCCGCCTCCGCTGTCACCGCTGGGAGTCCGAGTCCAGAGCCCTGCCCGGGCGCGATTCGGGCTGGTCCTGAAAGATGTCCCCAGGTGTCGGGATGCCGCAGAACCTGGCTGGACCCGTGAACCTTTCCTCTAAAACGGGAGGAGGGGAGGGATGGGAGAGAAACGTTATTGACACAATTATCTTTGGCAAAGCGAAAATGACATTTCGTAAAATTCCCTTTCTCTCTTTTGCTCAGAGATCCTAAAATAAAAGCCAAGGAGACAAAAGTGTTTTCTTGCTTGGTGACTTGCAAAGCAGAAAACAAGCTCTCCGTTCTCCGACGTTATTATTTTTGTCATAATCATAATTTTTCAAGGCAGTATCGAGGAAATGTTAGGCGTTTGGTAGTACGGAGAGCCTATCGTTCAACCTGATGCAGACAGGGATGAAGGAGCACAGTGCAAATTTAAATGAAGTCGCCTTGCTACCTGGACAGAAACTGCCTAATGTCAGAGCTGCTGTACTTTATTTGCAACCTGTAGGAGGAAGGATGGAGGCGAGGCCGCGGCGCCGTTTCCTGGTCCGCCGGTGTAAGGAGAAAGAAACATTTGATCAGCCCTTGGTGCAGACGCTGCAGAAGTAGGGAAACCTGAGGCTGCGGAAGAGTAGCCTCCAGGGCTGAGCAGAAACAGTCGCCAGGACTTGGGGGAGGGGAAGTCGGGGACTGCCTGGGCGCCAAGACCTTTCACAAAGGGGGAAAACCTCTCCCAGTGCAAAGTTTCCCGAGAAATATGCAGATCTCTGAGAAGGGAAGAGTCACTGGCGCCTGTCAGGGGCCTCCTGGCAGAATTTAAAAGGCGTAAATATTCCCTGGAATTGGGAAAATGTTATTTTGCCCCAAAAACCCTTTCTACAAGCTAATTAAATAGATGTTTTGCAAAAAATATGAGATCTACATATACCGTGATAACAATCCACGGTCCTTGGTACTTTCTGACTCCTAAAATATATAAAAATGAACTGTGACTTACTTTACACTTGGTACATGATCTGTCTCCATTGTCCCAGGCTACCACAAAGGTGTGTTAAATTTCTTCTGCTGAATTTTACATTCTTTGTGTTTATTTTTCAAGCTTACACCTGACATTTAGTGACACTTGCTTTCTTCAGCCTATTCTCTTCCCACTGTGGTCCCTGTCTGCTCCTTTGGTTTCTGGGACTCCCCCACCCCCGCCCCAGGCAGGATTTCCAGGTCCATTGACAGACCCAGGTAATAAAGGAGGTCATGTCTCATCTGATGCTGGGCAATGTTGGACCTTAGGGCAGCGGGGGGGGGGGGGGGGGGGGGGTGTTCTGAACCCCATCATCCAGGCCTGGGGCCTAGGGAGTGAACAGGGAGAGCTTTAACAGAGTCTTGCTGCTCTCCTTGAAGAAAGCGATTCTAGGACTTACTCAGATTCCCTGAGAGTAGGGAGTTTCAAGGTGTCAAGTTCCTGAAAGATATTTGAAACACAAATTGGTTCTTTAGAGCCAAAGGAGCCCTTTGCCCCACTCCTAGGTGTGGAGACCGATTCTATCCGCACCTTTGGAATTTTCTTGTTGGCAGTGTTGGAGAGTCTCTCCATTTATATAAAAACCTTACTGCACAATTTGCAGCGTTCCCCAAAGAATTCTAAAATGATTGTGTTATCATTTGTTTTTTCCCTAAAGGAAATCAATCCATGAGAGCCAGGCAGGCCTTCATGGCTACCTCAAAAACCAGATTGATGGGGAGATCAAAACATCAGGTATGAAAGTTGTTTTGACCCCTCCCTCAACCCCATTTTTTTTTTTTTTTTGAGCTTCAGGTTAGCAATTCTCATTTACAAGTAAATGGCACAAGTAAAGGCTAGAAATATTGTGAAATAAAGATGCTGCCCAGGCCTTACCTGAACTGTGTCATTTGAGGGAAGTGATGTCATTGTGGACAGAATCACACTCTTCCAAAGTTTGGAGCTTCTCTGAAGTACATGATTCCCCATGAAAAGAAAGGCCTTCTTGTTGATGGTGTCAGGTAACTGAAGCACTTTCTGCACAGCAGAGTGGGTTGGTTTCTATGAAGACTTCCAAGCAGGGTGGGTCCCACCCAGTTATAGTCATGACTTGGCCATTTTCAATACCCCCTTGGAAGGACCTCCCAACCTCTTGTTTCCACTGGGTGTACCACTCTAAATCACAGTCACCCAGTGAGTTTCACAAGGACATGTAATTGTCTCCCACGTCAATTGATAGTCATTATCTCTTACTACTACTGCTGATAACGATGATAAGAAGAAGGAAAGATTGCAGCATATTAGGGCATTAAAAGTATGTTCAAATACCTTATCTCATTTGATCCTCAGCAACTTTATAAGGTTTGATTCACTCATGTGAGAGATAAAGAAAACAAATAAACTGGATTCACGGGGACCTCATGAGACTCGCTGTCAGAGCACTTGATGAGCTGCAGTTTGCTCTTCTTATAACAGCCCAGGGAACTAAGAATGATGATGTCACCTGTTCTGTTGAACAATACATGTGCTCACAGAGAGTAGGTGAAATGCCTAAAGGTAGACAGCAGATAGCATTCAGATCCAGTCCTCAAATCTAACAGTTTAGACTCTGAATTTCTTGCTTTTTTCCTAACACCTTTACGTCAGGCCTAGTACCTTATTTTACGAAGTTAAGCTTTCAAGTGCCATCATGATGGCAATTATTTACGTTATTAATCCATTCTAATGTGTTCACAGAATGCTTCCAAGGAGACTAACCCATTTCTGCTATGTACTCCAAGTTTTCCCTTTTGGGGAACATTCTAACAGTGGCTTTTAAGAGATTATTTCCCCACATTTTTAGTTTCTTCAATAAGAAATGTTAGATCACATCAACTCTGATTCTAATGTTCCACAATACCTGTGGATGGGGCAGGGATTTGGAGACAGTATGTGAGTTCAAGTCTTGCCTCTGCTTCTAATTAGCTAAATGACCCTTAACAAATTATTTAACTTTCAGGAGACTCACTGGCCCCCTCTTAAAACAAGAGCATGTTATAAATAAGGAGACCATACAATTTATTGTCCAAACCTAGACATTTTTGAGAGTGAAAAGGGGATGATATCAATAATTAGGCTGGAGCCACAGGTATAACCCGGGATAGTTTGGGAGCAAATCAGGACATGTGGTCACTCTGGTTATGAATATACTGTCATTGCAGATTTGCTGTGAGGATTCCAAGGGAGCATATAGGTGAAAACACGTTGTAAGTTGAAAATTACTATAAACACACTGACTTGAATAATGTTATGAGTCCCACGGCAGACTGAACCTTTCTGGATGTGCACGTCCCTGATTTGCCTTGGGAAACAAAGGCTTGGCTCCTTCCTCACTTGCAGGGATATTTTGAGAGTAAATGAGATCATATGTAGCTTGGACTTTGATCATAAGGGGAGGACAACAGGCTAGAGATAATGGCAGTGAGTGTGGTTTATTGAAAGAAATAGAGCAAGGAAGTAAAAGCAAAACAGAAAGCAATTTGAAAAGACAAACACAGGATGTGCTGTGTAGGTTAGATCAAGGCATTCCACCCATTTTCATTGCTTCCTCCACTCCCAGTCTCACCCCTGGACCCCAGAAGTGACTATGATACAGACAAACTCGTCACGAATATCTCTTGCACCAGGAACTGAGGTTTCAACAGAAACCAGTGGTTCTCAGCCTTCGCTACTTATTCAAACCATTGAGAGAGATTTTAAAACTTCTGATGGCAGTTTGCTCCCCAAGGCGATTACATCAGTGTCTCTGTGTGTAGGACCCTGAAACAGTGTTTTCATATCCACTCTCAGGTGACCCCAGTGTGCAGCTCTGGTGGAGAGTCACTGAGTCATAATCAGAGGCAGGTCCAATAATAGGCAGCTTCTGCCACCGCTGACATAGGTGGCCTTGCTAATGCTGATTAAATGTCCAGAACTTCTAACAGCCTCAGGGCATCACAGTCAGGAGTGTTGTTGATAGAAATCTAGCATCCAATCGGTGCCCAGTTAACAGATGCTGACGAACTATTAAGCCCTATCCACAGGACTCCAGAACAATCGTGTATAGGGTTGGTCTAGTCAAATAATCATCAATTCTGCATGCGGGAAGTAAAACAGAGTCCTGCTAATTGTCTGATGGAAACGACTAGTTATTTCATTTATTGAGTGGCCCAAAAGGTTCTGAGTGATGCAGGGTGCAATACAAGTTGTGGTGATTCGTGGTGTGGTCATCTGACTTCCAGAACAGATAGGAGCAGATCTTGTGGTGTCGCCTCTATGTCCCTGAGCTGCTGTGACTGCCTGGTCACCTTGGGCAGCTTGCCTAAGCATGAGCTCACTAGGTTTTTAAAGTTCCCTTCATCATGTTAAGCTACTGTGTTTTTCTTTCCCACTATCTCCAGGTTTTGGTCTGTAGTCAATAATGCAATACACAAATTTGCCTGCCCTGCTATGGCAGTGAGTGCTTCTTCTCCTGGTAACATGTCCCTGGAGTGCTAGCCTCAAGGGTTGTATGATGCATATCTGAAGTGCATCACAGGGTGGTGGGAGTGAGAACTGGGTCTGCAGAGGCTGATGCCCACTGCTAGTAGTATCAGCTCCTGCCTCCTTGATGACTTGTGTTGTCTCTTTGGGCGTTTATTGGCTCCCTCCACGCAAGACAAAGCGTCTGTCAATTTAGACAGTCAGTTAGGTCAAAAACTTCTCATTCTTGGTTCCCTTTGAGTTGTCAGCTGCTGGGCCCATGTTAGTAGTGGCAAGAGACGTGGTGGAAGAGTGAGACTTTGGTGTCAGGCTGTGGTTCACCAGTGTGTTGGCCAGGATGGGCTGCCTGACCTCTCTGGACCACAGATTTTTTTTTTTTTTTTTTTTAACCAGTGCAATGATAATAGCAGCAGCACATCTCTCATGGAGTTGGTGTGCGCATTTCGAGCTGAGTATGGATCTGGGTTATTAGTAAGACTTTCTCTGTAGGCTCCATGTAGCCCAATAAGTAAAGGTAAAGCCCTTGAGCCTCCCTCTCTTGATGTGTACAAGAAGTCAGAGGCTCAGTCCTACCGGCTGAATCTCACATCTCAGAACCAAGATACTTCTTGAAAGAAAATACAAGTTTCCAAAGCAGGTCAGTCAGGGAACTGGAAGAGAAATGTTCCCGATTGTTGGAGCTGACCCCTGAGAACACAAGCAGTCTATCTCATTGCTGCAGACCAATGGCAGCTGAAGTACAGTGCAACCACCACTGGATCTGGCTGCCTCTGACTGGACTGCTGCTCCACAAGCTGGAGCCCACTACAGCCCATGTCTGGAGTAATGTGGTTGGCCTGACTGCGGGTTGGGTGCAGATCCCTGACCCATTGGATTCTTCAAACTGAAGGGAAGTTGATTCTTCCCATCAGTTGCTCCCTCATCTAAGAAAGCTCCTACATAACTCCTTCCCCAAGGCTCCTGGTAGCGGGACAGGGTACAGGATCCTCTTTGTTTTCAAGAGGATCCCTGGTTCCCTTTGCAGATTTTCCTACCCCCTCCTCAACAACCTTTCAGCTATGCTTAACCATAGGTGCTCTCATCAAAAATACTCACACATGCACAAATATTATCTCTCAGTATTATGAGGAAAACGTTGCAGGCTCTCGCTCTCTGGTATCTATTAAAAAACTATTACCCAGAACACATCCTGAGTTGTATGTGTTGTCAAGACTGGAGGAACTAGAGATAGTAAAGAAGCAAAGTGGTTAAGCATGAGTTTCCTAAGATGTAGGTCTGTAAAGGGCTCTCTCTACCCAGGGTGTCTCAAATCTAACACTGCTTGTGTTCTGAGGGGTCGGCTCCAACAGTCAGGGCCATTTCTCTTCCAGTTCCCTAAATGACAACCTGCTTTGGAAACGTGTCTTTCCTTTCAAGAAGTGTCTTAGTTCTGAGATGTGAAATTCTTTAAGGACAAGTAAGATAAATAGCCTACTGTCTGAACTGAAATGAGTTCTTCCCTGTAAAAAGAAATGGAGTTGTTAACTTCTAGAAGTTCTCTCTAGCTCTGCTGGCATTGGAAGAGTCTTTGGAACCCCTTTATTGTAGCACTGGAGGTAAACCATGGGTAGGCTGGTGGTTCTCAGCCTTTGGGGCATGAAAGAGTCACTGCATATGCCTTCTTCACTTATACCTGCCCAGGTCCTGCCTATAGAGATTCAGATTTAGGAGGGTGGGGTGAGGCCCAGGCATCTGTATGCTTAAAAAGCTACCTGCTGGTGACTCTGAAGCTCATCAAAGACTGAGAACCACTGGTGCAAACCATAAGTAAATAGGGCTGAACTACTCAGTGGAGCATCAAAAGGACAAAATATGGTCCAGTCCCTACTTGACACAAGCATTTCACAGGATGGAGGAGGCCGAGGCAATATGCTGGTTCACATGAATCACTCCACATTGACCTCAGATAAACCAGAAAAGGGAGGAAAGAAATGCTTTTGACCTTTCTTTTGTAACTTTTCTTTTCTTCCTTTGTATATTTTTTATTATATAGGAGTGACACATAATTTTAAATGGCAATGCATGAAGGAGATAGTAAGATAAAGAATATAGGGAGTTAGGGGATAAAAGATAATCAATCAATAAATATATGAAAATACTTACAGAGCACCTACTCTGTGCCAGGCTCTGTGAAAGCTGAAGGGGGCTGGGGGAGATCAGAGAAGAAGATGGGCTCCCAGCAGCTCGTGAGGGTGCCACTGAGGAGTGCAATGCAAACAAGCAGCAGTGGCACATGAGGGACAGGAATGAAATGAGTCATGCATATGATGGGACCAGTGTGGCCCAAATGGTGCCTCCAGGCCCAGCTTTGGGTAGGGTGGGACCTGAGTTATGTCTTGAAGAATGATCAGGATTCAGAGGTGACCAAAAGTGAGCAACCATGTCAGGTCCAGCAAAGGTGTGGAGATGAGGATGCTCAGGGCTTATGGGTACGTGGGGTTGGCTGAAGCAAGTGGTATATGGAAGGAGCAATTGGAAATAGGACAGCAAAAAAGCCAACAACAGCAGAAGGAGGGGGCCTTGAATGGGAGGTAAGTGGTATCTGCTCCCTTGTAAGTAGTGGGGAGTAACTGGAAGTGTCTACACACAATAGGAGATTGATTTGGGTTACGTTTAGAAAGATTCATAGCTAGACTTTGTGCTTTAGTGGGAAGATCAATGAACTCAAAGTATGATGGATACCCTAAAAGTCCTGACTTTACCACTACATAATCTATGCATGTAACAAAATTGCTCATATACCCCAGAAATTTGTGCAAATGAAAAAAAAAATTATGGAAGAAAGAAGACCTGGATTCCAGGTCTGCCACAAACTGGTTGCGTGACTTGCTTTAAGATTAAGTCTATTTTTCCATAAAATGTGATCAACATTCATAAAACCATAGAATTTATTATTTGGAAAAGCTTCCAGAAGTCATCCAGTCTGACCTTCTCTGATGAGATTAGTTCACAATCTAACATTTTGGGATACATGCTATGTGGGTTTAAGGAAGAGTAGTGAGATAAAATGTGAGCTGCTACTGTTTTTGCCATTGCTATTAGGGCTGCATTCACTGTGACCATGTTGGAATAAGGAGAGCCCTGAGGCAGAAGTCAGTGAGGAGGCTATCCCAGTGGTCCCATCATGAGGCCACATGAGTCCAAACGAGGGCCGAAAGACAGAGTGTGTTGTGGAATAGAGAAGTGAATACAAAATTAGGTGCATGCCTTGGAAGAAGCCTGTGCAAATACTGTGTATTAAGGGCACCGACACTGAAGACTCAGCAGTTTCCTGGTACATTCACCCCTGGACAGATTAGTGTCCACATCAAGAATGGTGCTATCTTTGATGGGCTTGACCATTACTGTCTAAGATATTGTCAATTGAAGAGTACAGACAAACTGAGCTTTAAGTTTCCTTTTAACTCTGAAAGCCTATATATCCTGTGAGGAAGGGAGTTGCTGTTCATTAAAATCATTTGGATTTGGAATGGTTTAATTTGAAGTACTGGCAGGTCAGTCCCGTGCAGATGTTCCTTAGAATGCTGGAGAATCAGAGCTGAAGATCAGAGGGGGTCAGGACTAGGGATGTTTATCTGAACTTCTGCTCAGAGCTACGGTTGACAGAGGAGGTTCCCCAGAGGAGAGCGCATGGAGAAGAAGTACAGAAATAAGGCCATGCTTTAAGAAATGTCTTTGGGGGCTGGGCGCAGTGGCTCACGACGACTGTAATCTCAGCACTTTGGGAGGCCGAGGCGGTCAGATCACGTCAGGAGATAGAGACCATCCTGGCCAACATGGTGAAACGCCGTCTCTACTAAAATACAAAAAATTAGCCACGCATGGTGGCACGCGCCTATAGTCCCAGCTTCTCAGGAGACTGAGGCAGGGGAATCGCTTGAACCCGGGAGGTGGAGGTTGCAGAGAGGTGAGTTTGCACCACTGCACTCCAGCCTGGTGACAGAGCAAGACTCTGTCTCAAAAAGAAAAAAAGAAAAAAGAAAAAAAAAAAGTTAAAAAAAGAAATGTCATTTGAGAGGGAGGAATGAGGCACATGAGGAGTTAGCCAAGGTGATCAAGCAATAAGAGGTAGGAAATAAATGCAATGTCCTAGGCGAAGGAAATCATATGAACAATGGCTCAGAAGCAAGACAAGTCCAGATGTGTCCCAGAAAACTCAGAGCTCTGCTTGGTTGTGGTGAAGAGGGTGTGAATGGATATTGGGAAGGCAAATAAAAATATAAGTAAGGGGCCAGGCGCGGTGGCTCATGTCTGTAATCCCAGCACTTTGGGAGGCTGAGGTGTGTGGATCACGAGGTCAAGAGTTTGAGACCAGCCTGGCCAATATGGTGAAACCCCCGTCTCTACTAAAGATACAAAAAATTAGCCGGGAATGGTGGCACATGCCTGTAATCCCAACTACTTAGGAGGCTGAGGCAGGAGAATCATTTGAACCAGGGAGGTGGAAGCTGCAGTGGGCCGAGATCACATCATTGCACTCCAGGCTGGGCGACAGGGCAAGACTCTGTGTGTGTGTGTGTGTGTATATGTGTGTGTGTGTATATATATATATATATATATATATATATATATATATATATGGGCTCTGTCCCTCTGTCCTAATCTGTTTGAGCTGCTATGACAAAATACCATGAACTAGGTAGCTTATAAACAACAGAAATTTATTTCTCACAGTCCTGGAGGCTAGGGAGTCTATCAGCGCACCAGCGGATTTGGTGTCTGGTGAGGGCCACTATTTGGTTCGTAGCTGGCACCTTCTCACTGGGTTCTCACATGGTGGAGGAGAACTCTATTCTCTTCAGCCCCTCATGAGAACACTAATCCCATTTGCGAGGGTTCTGCCCTCGTGACCTAATCACCTCCAAAAGCCCACACCTGCTAATGCCATCACCTTAGAGATGAAATTTTAACATAAGAATTCTGGGGAGGGGGGACACCAACATTCAGACTCTAACAGATCGTATCATGAAGTATCTCTGATGGCAGCTGGGGGATCCAGACTTTTGTTTATAAAGTGGAAGATTGCTGTGCCCCTACCTGCCTATGGAGCAACTGTAGTTTAAGAGGGAAGTGCTTAATTATCTAAATATGGTGTACCTGGCCCTGCATCTGAGGAGGGGTGTTTTGGCGTGGGAGGCCTTTGCAGCACATCTTGGGTTACCCACAGGCTTTGGTGTAGAAATCTGGTGCTGGTTACCCCACATCCTATATCAACCTCTATGGACCTTGGGTTGATGGTTTCTTTTCCACTTTTGTTTAACATTATTCTATGGTAAGGGGTAAAAGAAACAAGTGTCTGACTGGAGGAGAAATAACACAAAAGGGGAAGGAGGGGAGGATGTGCAGTGAATGGAGTCCAACTGGGAACCCATTACCTAGAATAGAGACGAAGTAAACACCATGTCCCAGTTACTCTCTTAAACATTCAATTTGGGAGGTTGCCATGGCAACAGATAGAGGTTTCTTGATCCAGCCCAAGGCTCCTCTCCTGTCAATGTCCACCTCTGCTTCCTAATGCTGCCAGAGTGCATAGGCCCTGTCAACACCAAGGGTGAAGGCGAGGAGCCATCTCACCTGCCTTTTATTCATTTGCACATTTGCTCTCTGCCACATTTTATAGTCATAGCATAAAATCTAGAGACAGCAGTGTCTTTGGAATTTGCCCTTGAAACCAAAGGAGCCATATGTCCGTGGCCCTTTGTCACAAATGCCTCAGGTTTTTCTTGTGGAATTGAGGGTTCTGGGCAGGCTCTGGGAGAGGGGAGCTGTGTGGGGAAAGTTATGTGGCCTTTCCTCATTCAGGTACTTTGTGAATATAACAGGGATCTGATCTGTGTGGCAGGATTATTATTATGAAGTCAAATAGGATAAGAAACATGAACCCCTTTTGCAAACTGCAGTCTTCACTGTTCATATGTCAGGTACTGTCCTGCTCGGTATAGGCCTACTGCTGAAACAGCAACCTGCCAACTTGTTCACACAGTAGCTCAATGCAGTGTTTGGTGAGTGGCCTCCCTGCACACTGTAGTTCTGCCACCCTATGGGAGTGCTAACTCCTCTACTGGGCTCTCTACCGTCAGCCAGCACAGGGAAGATTGAAGTTGGAGGACAGCATGGTAGGTTTGCATTGTCGAATCACTTCCACCCACTTTCCATAGTCCAGAGCTCAATCCTGTGGTTATTTCTCTGTGTAGGGGAAGCTGGGAAGTGTCATCTAACTGTGTTCCAAGGAGAGAAAGGAAGCAGGTTTGGAGCTAGTCTCTACCATAGAAACTAAGTTATGTATTCTTGTTTCCTACTACAAGCTGGCATCCTACCTGCAGCCTCTCTCACCTCTTGTCCACCATGCTTAATACTGTCCACTTAATCTTCCTAAAGAAGAATCTTCCCCTTTATCACATCTATTCCCCATCTTCTAGATCAACTTCAACGGCTTCCAGCTGATACTGAAGCTATTCTTGCATTCCTTTTCCCAGTGTTATTTCCCATATTCATTAAAGTGGTTCCTTCTGTGTCCATACAGTTTTTTGAAGCATTTCTGAGTCTCTTATCCTTTAAGGAAGGAAGATAGTTAATCCTCTCACCTACCAGGTGACTTGTCAGGTGCCTGATGGGTTCCTCTGTACAAACTTAGAAACATGGAGATCTGGACTCCATACCTGACCACTCTCCACCAGAACAGGGTTTCCCAGTCTTGTACAAGCATAAGAACTACCTGGGACATTTTCCAAACTCCAGCCCAAATGTGTGAATCAGAGTCTTCAGGGAAGGAGGTCCCAGA
This sequence comes from Theropithecus gelada, assembly GCF_003255815.1. Classification (NCBI taxonomy): domain Eukaryota; kingdom Metazoa; phylum Chordata; class Mammalia; order Primates; family Cercopithecidae; genus Theropithecus; species Theropithecus gelada. Next base: position 48,336,979 of record NC_037671.1, on the reverse strand, counting down.
TATCTGCAATTTAACAAGTGCTGCCGGTGATTCTTGTGCCCAGCCTAGTTAAGGGAACACTATCCTTAACCTAACCAGGGCCCATGGGAGTATCCAAAATCCACAAGGGTGAGTCTAACAGTGGAAATTTAAAGCCCTGTGACATTCAAATGTAGGAGAGATTTGGTAGGCAAGCGGTCTTCTACTGCTCTCAGGTCACCCTGAGGTATATAGCACCTCAGTCATTTTATATAGTGACCTTTAGCCTTAGGTTCTGCTCCATGGCCCGTGGAATTACACAAACAGTTGCAGCCTTGTCTACTGTTTTGTTGGTGTTGGTGGCGGTGGTGTTGTTTTTGCAAAGCTACTCATCCCTATCCTCAAAGTATAAGGTTCTTGAAGAGGAGAATGTTGGGAAAGAGATAGCGGGGATGGAAGAGGGCAAAGTGTAGGTGAGACAGAGGAGTACTGAAGTGGCTTATGATACAGAAAACCCAGTTTTCAAACCCCAATCCTCTTTGGTCCCATGAGCTGTGTCTCTGCATTTTCAGAAGTCGGAGAATCAGTTTGGAAACCAAATAACAGCAACAGTGGCTAACTGCTATTCTGAACACCTTAGTTACGCTGATTCCTTGAATTCCATGGAGTAGGTCTTGGTGCTATTCCCAATTTACAGATGAGGAAGCTGAAGGTCAGACTGAGTCCCCTCTGGATAAATGCACAGAGCTAGAACATTGTAGAGCCTGGCTTCAAACTTCATCCCCTGGCATCAGAATCTGTGCTCTTTCCTGCCTCACTTTACCCAGCCCCTTGTAGCTTAATAAGGAGAAATTGCTGCACTAAATCAGAAGGCATTTTTCCAATGGTGAGCAAGAGTGAGATGACCAAGGTTTTGCCTTTCTTTAATTCTCTACAGATGGCAGTGAATAGTCCAAGGTCAAGGTCAGATTCCAACACTTAAGACAAGCAAGCAGGGCAATTACTAGATAGGGTGAGTCAGAGCTGCCTAAAGACCCACCTGTTCTAGAGTCTCCTTCCCACTTCTCTGCCATAGTGACATGAACTCCCATTCTTTGATCAACCCCTTTGGATTAAGGAATGTTCCTTAGAGGTCCTTTAAACAATATACATATGCTACTCATAGTGGGCTACCTATGGATGCAGTAGCCCCAGCTGACACATTAGCTGGGATTACTTTATCAGGTCAGTAGGCAGAAGGAAGAGGACCAGAAGGAAGCAGGTAAGAGAGACCAGGAGTATCGCATGCCACTGGGGAAAAAAAAGTGCACCCACTGTGCACTGTGGCACTGTGGGGGTGGCCACCAAGAGCAGATTTTGTCCCCTGGCCAGTTTGCCCAAGAGGTGGCCTTGGCCCAAGTGTGTCAGCAGGATTCTAGAGTAAGCTTTGAAAATCATCTTTGAAAGGATGAAGCCCTTGACTTGAGAGAAATCTTATGTCTATTCCAGTCGACTCTTCTTCCATTACTAAGACCTAGACTCATTTACAGATATGTATGGCAGAGTCCCACAATAAAAAAAAAAAAAAAAATACAGACTATTCGCCAGGCACTATAAAGGTGAGATATAACAATAAATCTAAAGAATTTTATAATATTGTCCATGGAATTCAGTGGATTCCATCAAGTCCTCGCAGGATTCTAGCAGCTTCATTCCTCCTCAAGGCCCAGACAAGTTAGGCGGTTATAGCACCACATAGGAGACTGAAAGCAGGGGTGAGAATAAAGCTGCTGCTGAGTTGAGTTTACTCCCTGGCAGGGAGGGGAGGGGTGTCCAGCCTCACTGCTAGGACTTTCCGAGTCATTCTAAGACACCTGGCATGGTCAAGGGTAGCAGGATCAGGAAAGGATTATAATAGATATAATTTGTAGAGCATCTCTCTCCTATGCACCAGACATTGTGGTGACATTCTGTTTAATCTAGTATCCCTACTCCTTTAGATATATTGTGATTGTTTTACATGCGAAATCTGGCTTCTGAAAGGTTAGGTGTTTTGCTGAGGGTCCCATGGAAAGTGGCAGAGTTGGGGTTCAAAGCCAGGTCTGACTAACTCCAAAACCCTTTAATGTATGTTCATAATTAAAGACAATAAAAATGAAGTCAAGGTTCTTGAAATGCACTTTTCCATGCGGCAGCTGTTTACTGAAGCCTACCAGGTGCCAGGCCCTGGGTCTTGTGGGGGAAGTCAGTTGGACCCTGGCAGAACTTGCGGCCTGGGGGTCTGGGAAAGTGGCAGCCACTGGGCATTTGGAAGGACTGCAGGGGGAGGGCAAGAACGAGGCTATGGGAGCTCCAAACCAAGGGACATGGTATCAGGAAAGCACTGAGCAGAGTTTGGCAGCACAGGCAGGGAAGAAGTTGGGGTTCAATTCAAGTGTGCAATTAGGGGAGAGGCCCAGCTAAGCTCAGGCAGAGAAGAGGGAGAAAGCCATCCACCTCTTCCCCTCTCTCTCCTGTAGATCTGTTGCCAGGTCAGATTCCAGAGCAGGTGATAGAGGGACACCAGGCTCTCCACCCTGGCAAGACCCCAGGACCCTCTCTTGGTACTCACCTCCCCCAGGAGAGTAAGGACACTGCTGGAGAAAAACCATGGACTATCTCTTCTGGTTCCTCTCCCAGTTTAGGTCACCCTAAAGGTTGATAAGAGGCTTATCTAGGCCTAACACTCCTCAGAAAACATTTTCCATCTGTGTGCCAAGAATTGCTCTAACTAGGGCGAGGCACTTTTCATTCCAGAGTGGAGAAAAATGCCTCTCAAAGGGAATGGCTTGTTGGTGAACACTATGGAGTGAAGGAATACCCAGGCTTCATTTTAAAGAGTGGTTATCAGATGCACCTAGTTGACGAGAGGTTTGTGACGTAGGGGATGGTCAATGAAGAGCTGGAAAAAGAGACCCTGTGATATGGTTTGGCTCTGTGTCCCCTCCCAAATCTCACCTCGAATTGTAATAATCCCCATGTGTCAAGGGAGAGATCCGGTGGGAGGTCATTGAATCTTGGGGGTGGTTTCCCCCATGCTGTTCTCGTGATAGTGAGTGAGTCTCACGAGTCTGATGGTTTTATAAGCATCTGGCATTTCTCCTGCTGGCACTCATACTCTCTCCTGCTGCCCTGTGAAGAGGTGCCTTCTGCCATGATTGTAAGTTTCCTGAGGTCTCCCCAGCCATGCAGACCGGTGAGTCAATTAAACCTCTTTTCTTTGTAAATTACCCAGTCTTGGGTATTTCTTCATAGCAGCATGAGAACGAACCAATACACTGGGGATGGAAGACAAAGACAATCTGTGTCATGGCTCTGCTCCTTGGGATCGGTACTGACTTCCCATCAGCTGGGTTCAGATGAACAGGTGGTAATAACTGAAAACAGTGATCCTGAAGTCACAAATCAGATGGATCCTTCCCTCATGGTGGCTGTCTCCTTCAAAGGAGCATGTGCACCATCATCTTATTATTACACAGACATACACAGTATGTGTGTGTATTACGTGTATACAGTTAACCTCCAAACAACACGGGAGTTAGGGGCACCAACCCCTCCATACAAGTTGAAAATCCATGTATAACTTTTGACTTCCTAAAATCTTAACTACCAATAGCCTACTACTGATGGGAAGCCTTATGATAACATGAATAAGTAACACACATTTTGTAGGTTATGTGCATTATATGTGGTATTCTTACAATACAGTAAGGGGATAAACAAAAATGTTATTAAGAAAACCATAAGGAAGAGAAAATAGATTTACTATTCATTAAATGGAAGTGGGTTATCGTAAGTCTTCATCCTCCTCATCTTCACATTGAGCAGGCTGAGTAGGAGGAGGAGGAGGAAGAAGAGAAGGGGTTGGCCTTATTCTCTCAGGGGTGACAGAGGTGGAAGATCCACTTACGCTTATCCATGTATAAGTGGGTCTGTGCAGTTCAATCTTGTGTTTTGCAAGAGTCAACTGTATACACACACACATAATATACAGGATACACATATAAATTTTATGTGTATATATAATATGTATACATATACTTTTCTCCTGAGATTTGAGGTCCAAAACTGAAATAACCACATCCACATAGTATCTGGCACACACCATGTACCCAGCAAATGATATTGCTGTGTAAATCCATAACCATCTTTGCATTTATTTTATATTCACCAATTGTCAAGTAATAGAGCATTACAGTGGAGTTCAGGAAACTTGATTTTTGGTTCTGCTTTCTGCCATTCAGTTATTTTCAACTGGCAGCTTGGGTTTCTTCATCTCTAAAATAAAAGGATTGGATAAAATGATACCCGAGGTCCCTTTCAGCTCTAAAAGTTGATTCTTTGATTCTCCCGTGTACCTCACTGTGTAAGGTCCCATGGGAGGTTCCAAAAGGACTCTGCTCTCAGGGAGTTTACAGTATACTTGGTGAAGGGCCTTGGAGCTCCCATAGCCTAGGTTGAGGTCAGCAAATGTTCTCTGTAAAGAATCACAGGGTGAATGTCTTAGACCTTAAAGGTCTAAGTCTATACAGTCTCTGTTGCAGCTACCCAACCATGCCATTGTAGTATAAAAGCAGCTGTAGACAATATGTAAACAAATGGACATACCTGTATTCTAGTAACACCTCGTCTACAAAAACAGGTGTGGGTTGACCCCTGACCTAGGTACCCCACTAAGAAGGAATTGAACTGAATGTGGCATGATGCTTAGAGTTGTGGATTTGGCCTTTGCTGCAAATGGTGATGAGGTTGGAGGAGCTGCCTTCAGTGGGAGTGGACATATTCACCTGTCACTGTCCATTCCATGAAGCACTGAGATCTGGCAACCTTGGGGTTGAGTTGTAAAACGAAACACTCTGAATTACTTGGAGAACATTCTGATGTGAATCCAGGTTATTAATATTCCTATCCTGCATGTGTTGAAATATTCACAGGGGCTGAGGCTTAGGACTTTGTTGCCAGGTCCATAGAAAAGTTTCTGTGGTTGCAGACCCAAGTCCTCATGTAGGAGACCTCGATGAAGGCAGAACTCATTCCCTGATTCTACCACTATGCCTTCTCTCACTTCCCCTGCACTTGGGGTGCTATTCTGACAAATCATTCCCTTGATATTTATTGCTTAGCCTCCTGGCTCCTGCCAAGCCACGTGCTGCTGACACATGCTGCTCCTCTGGGCAGTATCCTAACATCTGTGTGCTGGGACATAGCCACCTGCCTATGGGAAGGTAGCTAGTCTTCCTAGTGGGAACTCACAGCAGGTCTTCCCAGGATGTCACCATGTGAAAAATATAATGATTAGCTCATTTCCAAACCAATTTTGCACACCAGGTGAGACAGCCAAGCCACTCAAACAGGAAAGCCATTCTGTGAGGCCCCAGACAACCACTCCCAAGGACAGATTACCTGAGAAAGGAGAATACTGTCTTATGAGGTCACGCATTCCTAATGGTAAACACTCGGGGCAGTTTCTGCTCTTGACTCCCCTACACCCTTGATCAAGATACTTGGCCTCTCTGGGGAATTTTTCAACCATGAAACAGATGGAACCACATTCCTGGGCCTGCTGGGTGCTGGCCTTAATTCAGATTGTATAAACTCATGGAATCTGCTTATAGTCTCTGGCTTTGGTTAAGTTACTTTGGTTAACTTTCACATTAGCCACTTTCATTGTGTGTGTGTGCGTGCCTAATTTCCTCATGTTCCAGGCCTTTTTCCATAGTCTCAAATGCCATGATCTGGCAGGAAATTGGTTCTTTCTTATGCCAACAAGTAATAATAAAGGGCACTTTTGCCCACTATTCATATGTTTGTATTTTGGGAGTATTTTTTAACTGATTTTGTTGCTGACGTATGTAGTAGACGTTTGTCCTTCTTCATTGCTACCCGGTGCCATTTGAACATGCTTCTTAGGCCCAGCATCTTCAAGGCAGAAGCCAAGAACTGGCTTTCTAACCCCATTTCTCTTTTGCTTAATTTAGCTAAAGTGAGTTCTATGGTTTGCAACAAAGAGCCCAGATCATTATTTCTTTTCTTTTCTTTCTTTTTTTTTAGTTCTGGGGTACATGTGCAGGATGTGCAGGTTTGTTACATAGGTAAACATGTGCCATGGTGGTTTGCTGTACCTATCAACCCATCACCTGGGTATGAAGCCCAGCATGTGTTAGCTATTTTCCCTAATGCTCTCCCTCCCCCTATCCCAGCCCCCAACAGGCCCCAGTGTGTGTGTGTTGTTCCCCTTCCCGTGTCCATGTGTTCTCATTGTTCAGCTCCCACTTATAAGTGAGAACATATGGTGTTTGGTTTTCTGTTTCTGTGTTAGTTTGCTGAGGATAATGACTTTGAGCTTCCATGTACCTGCAAAGGACTTTATCTCATTCCTTTTTATGGCTGCATAGTATTCCATGGTGTATGTGTACCACATTTTCTTTATCCAGTCTCAGATTATTATTTCTTTAGGAAAAAATTATAAATGGAATTTTCTTTTGACTCTTATAGATCCTATGATATTAATTGTAATACCTAATTTGAGTGCTTCTAAATGTCTCATTAGGATGTTTACCACCAAAGATTTATTTTACAACTTCAGTAAATTATTTAGGATGCTTTTAATAGAGAAAACAGAAATGTCAATCCAGTGTTGTAGGTAGGGCTTGTATGAACACAGAATCATCTGAGTTGCTGGGCCAGCCTTGGGAGGCCTGTGTAAAGCAGATCACACTGTGAATTCTTTCTCCTCCCTCTCCATCCTCTCTTCTGTTACCCAAGTGAAGGCCTCTCACTGAGTGAAATCAAGTTATAAAACTTTCTGAAAGCCTCCTTCAAGGGAAAAGAACAATAGTAATAACAGCTAACATTGACTAAATGCTTACTATGTGTGTTCTAATAGCTTTATGTGAATTTTTTTTTTAATGTGATAGGATTTTATTCAATTTTACCTATATGGGTTGCTAATTTCTAGCAGTAAATTAGAGGCTGTAATTCTTGTTAACAATATAAGGCAAAAGTTATTTTTTAAAGCAACAATCATATTGTTATGTTTAATCCATATTTTTCATGAAAGTACCTGTTAAAAATATCCTTGTAAATTTTTTAAACAAAAGCTCAAAAATTTTGTTGTCATTGCCATTAGTGTCTTCTTTGAGTGCACACTGGGTCTGCATAACAGATTTTAGAATATATCAAGGCACATCCTCAATCTGCTGAATCTAATCTGTGTTTAACACACACCCAAAATACAAAATACTAGCTGCATACTGCTCCCTTCTGTAATACCCACAGTAAGTCTCTGCCATTACCCACAACTGCAGTAATTCTAGAAGCTTTATGTGAATTTATCATTTAATCCCCACAACTCTATATATTAAATACTATTATTAGGATTGTATAGATGAGGAAACTGAGGCACTAATGATTAAGTGGCTTGTTGAAGGCCACACAGCTTATACATGTTCCTAACCTATCACCTCTCCTAAAGAGTGGCCAAAGGGCCAATGTGGTCTGCCTGGTGTCTGGGGGTGAAGGAACAGTGTTCCCTGGCTACCTTGAGTTTTGTTTTTTTTAAAATTCTTTCTTTAATTTCTTTCTTCCCATCCCTTTTCCTGAATACTATAGTAGGCTTGAATATTGAGAATATACTAACAGAGCCTGTTCACTTTACATGTCCCAAGTTTATATGAAAATTTAAAAAGGAAAAGGGCTGATATATATATATATCATTATAGTTCTAATGTATGTAATATACATATCTCTAATATATATAATATATATATATTAGTTCCCTTTAATTATTTTCTGGTGAGAGAGTGAATGGGTGAGGGCAAGAGCAGACATAATTGTGACCAAGTGTCGAGGATAGGAAGTGTGAAGGAAGCTTCAGCAGTGGTTGGAGGGAGGTCGAAGGTGTAGGCGCTGGGCACCCTCTGTGGGTCCATGGACACTGTGCCCAGTTGACTTCCTTTACTTGCCCAGATTTATCTGCTTCTTTCACCACTCTTGATACATGGTGTTGGGTAATACATGGCCAATTTTTTTTTTAATTTTTATTTTTTACTTTAAGTCCCGGATACATGTGCAGAATGTGTAGGTTTGTTCCATAGGTATATGTATGCCATGGTAGTTTGCTGCAACTATTGACCCATCCTCTGAGTTCCCTCCCCTCACCCCTCACCCCGCAACAGGCCCTGGTGTGCGTTGTTCCCCTCCCTGTGTCCAGGTGTGCTCGTTGTTCAGCTCCCACTTATGAGTGAGAACATGCAGCGTTTGGTTTTCTGTTCCTGTGTTAGTTTGCTGAGGACAATGGCTTCCACTTCATCCATGTCCCTGCAAAAGACGTGATCTCATTCATTTTTATGACTACATGGTATTCCATGGTGTATATGTACCACATTTTCTTTATCCAGTCTATCATCGATAGGCAAATAAATGCCCAATTTAATGCTCATGTCATTCACTACTTGAGTAACAATATGTAAGACAGTTAACTGTTATCCTTACCCTCAGCCTGTTGAATTCCCATCTGGTCAGGCTTCACTGAAGATGTGGTCTTGGTGGGGATATCTGCTGACCATGAGCCCTGCCTTTAGTCAACCACATGGAGAAATGATTTGACTTATTTGTGTCAATCTCAAGAAAAAAGCTGAGGGTTGATTTTAAGATTTTAAGTGGAGAAGCCAACTTTAGCTTAACACATCAAAGAACTTTCTCAAAATAAAACTTCCCCAACAGAGCAATGGGATATCTTGAGAAAGGTGGTGAGTTTCCCATAAACAGATGTATTTTAACAGAGGCTGAATGATTTCCACACGGCTTGCTATAGAAAATATTCATGTATTTGGGCCCGACACATAGTACTGGGCACGTAGTAAGTGTACATTAACCAATAGCAATTGTTAGCAAGTTTGTTCCCACTCTAGTGGCCCGTGTTTTCACCTTCTCCTTAGTTTACAGTTTTATTTAAAAAGGAAAAGTGAAAGTGGTCAGTACCTCTGTTATGTGAAAGTTTGTCAGGGTTAGAAATGTGATTGAATGATGCTGTGCTTTTGTAGTGCTACAGTTACTCAGAGTAGCAAGAGAGGGATTTTCTCTCCCGTGTCCTGTAGTTGATGTAACTCACACAAATTTGAGGTCCTCAGATATTTATCCGGTTTATATTGTAACAAAATTGAATTGAAGATATATGAAAGCAGATGCATTGATCTTGACTTCCACATTCTCTACAAGTCTTTGTATAAAGCTATGCATTTTGAGTTGCAAATGAGATTTTCAGAGCTTGATTGATTGTTGAATAAAGTCTTGCCCACCATAGTGATCATATTTATAAACGATTAAACATGCTAATGGTTCCCTTTTGTCCAAAATGTATTTTGCTCAGTTACTTTAAAATAGATGTGAGAACTTCATAGTTTGCAGTGGCAATGTAGACATTAGAATTTCAGACATTTTCCTTTTATGAGCAATTAGATGTTTTCTGCTCATATGGCCTTATAAAATCTCCCCCATCTCTGAAGATTTGGAAACCAGGTCATTCTCAGTGAGCTTCAGGACCAACTGGAGTTTTCCGGTTTTCTAATTGCTAGCATCTGTTTCCTACAAGAATCACTGGACCAGAACTGCTCTTTTGGTTATTGATGGGAAACCTCTCCTCAAATATCTCAAAATGCTTTTCAGACCTCTGCCCAGTTAGCTTGTGTGTATGTGTCTGTGTGTATGTGCACACACAGGCACACATATGCACAGATACACAGATGCACATATAGACCATGTATTCTCAAGGCAGAGGGGTAATTATCACCCCAAAGGGAATAGAATTGGATTGTATGGGGCAAAAATTACACTCCTTTTATATATAAAGCATAAATATATACATATAGCCCTTAAAGAGATATACAGTGTATCTGTGGTATTACGTCTATATAAGGGGTGATTAAGGAAACATGTTTACAAAAGTTCCTTGAGGGAGGTGATAATGAAAATAGGGTTGAGAAACACTGACTTACAGCAGATATGCTGACGTGTAAATACACGGGCATTTCTGCATTCACATACAGGCCACCCATGCATATGATGCATATGTATCTGTTAGGCATAAACACACACTATGTAGGTTTACCCAGGGAATTGGATTGGTAGTGGGGCAGGACTGAATTCTGTAGTCCTTCTAAAATTCTCTTCAGTAAAGAATCTCTCCATGAAGGATTTGTTTTCACTTTCAGGTACCCCACTGAAATTTTGTTTTTTTTTAAAATAAACTGTCACTCTCATTTTGACTTGCAGGCACTCTAATTAACATCACACAGCCTTCAAACACAGAGAGTACACATTCGCTGTCATTCTCTGGAAAGGCTGCCTGTTGGAAATGAGCTGGGTCAACAATTCATTTCACTAGACATCTGCTGAGCATCTCCTATGTGTGGGGCATCACAGTGTATCCCACAGGATGTGGAGAAATGGAGGACGAGGCCCCCAAGGCAGAGTCAGATTTAGAGGTGGACTTTACAGGTGTGACCAGCTGATACCACTGAGAGTGGGGAAGGGGCTTGCCTCACAGCCTCTGGAACTCTTGATAAAATTTTCTCTTCCATCACTGCCCTTTATCAACCTTATTCTGATGCCCATCTTTCCTCTTGTTAATTATTTTTGCTATGATCATAAGTTGTTTTGATTTTGAGTGCCCCTAAAGCCTTTTAGGAAGTAGATGGTATACACAAATCCACAACATAACAGTTAAAGTCTGATTTTTAAAAAATCTCATTACAGATTCACACAGCTTCACCCAATAACTGTGTCTGACAAGGCTGTCAAGTATCAGTGTTGAGCTCCTCACATTCTGTCTCATTAACCTCTCTTTCCACTGCTCACACATACCCACTCCCAGATGTGTCTGAAGAAGCTTTCTTTTCCTTCCCTCATCTCTACATTCATCAGTTCTGTAGATGGGACATGAGTAAACCCCATCTTCCTCCAGTACAAGCCTGTCTTTAGGAAATGACTTCCGGAAATAGTGGTGTATTACTTTGCTATTGCTCTGTAACAACTTACCACAAATTTAGCAGTTCAAAACAAATACCTTTCTTATCTCACAGTTTCTATGGGTCAGGAATCTGACAATGGCTTAGCTAGGTCCTTTGCTCTGTATCTCAGAGGCTACAGTCAAAGTGTCAGCTAGGACTGTATCCTTGTCTGTAGTTCTGAGTCTTCTTCCAGGCTCTGGTGGGTGTTGGTAGGATTCAGTTTCCTGCAGTTGTAGGATTGAGGCCCTCAGTCCCTAGAGGCCGCTTGCAGTACAGTGCCACCTGGCCCTCTTCACAGGAAATTCACATGATAGTAGCTTACCTTTTTAGGGCGAGCAAGAATCTCTTTTCTAGCAACTTTCACCCAGTAAGGCCACCCAGGATAGCCTCTCTTTTGCTTAACTCAAAAGCAACTGATTTAAGGTCTTGATTACATCTGCAGAAAATCTTTCCTTTACTATGTTCTGTTGGCTAGAAACAAGCCATAGATCCCATTCACACTCGAAGGGATTATATACGAGGCATGGATGCCAGAAGGCAAGGGGATCTGGGGATAACTTTAGGGTCTGTCTGCTGCGGGTGGCTTGAGCTAATGTTCCTCCACCCATGATAACAGTAGTCAGGTGCTTCATCTTATCCTCACATGGACAGCTTGAGGAGAGACTTGATATAGGTCTATTTCACATGAAAAGAACCTGAGTTTCAGAGATCCAGTCCCTTTTCCGAGATCACAGAGCTGGTAGTAGAAGAACCCGGTCTTGAATCCAGGTTTGTCTGACATCACACCAATCAAACAACAATCTGTGTGCCACTTAAGGGAGCTGATAGTCTGAAATACTCCAAGGTTATCATTATATTGCAAACACAAGTTTTATTTTGACTTTTCTGGATGCTCATCAACTTTGTTTAATCTTCCTAAACTTAGATTAAGAGCACATTTCTGATCTTGGACTTGGCATCAGTACATTTTCTAAGGCAAGGTGAACACCCTTACTATGTAACAGGGGTTTTCAGAAGAATTCACCCATACTGCAGTGTGAACATTATTATTTAAATTTTTGCTACGAAGAAACTCACCTGCTGGCAGGCTCAAAGAGCTTGTGTGACACTACACATATATGGTTGATGGGAGTGAGATGTGAAACCCACCATCCTTCTATCACACTTGGGCACTTGTTGGCCAACTCAAGTGGTTTTCTAAAACAAAAAGGAAAAAAACAGTAAAAGTTGAGATGGAGGATTCTTTGTTTCATTTAGGCAGTTATATTTTTAGCTGTCCCTAACTCGCCAACCTATTGCTGGAATGGAAACTAGTGACTTAAACATGAATGGAAACCACTTTAAAAAGTAATAGCAGGGCACTGGTGCTGCCTACAGTGAAACAGGGTGAGGCATTCCAATGAGTGCAAAAAGTCTAGCCTTGTTTTGTTTGAGCTTAACAATACCTTTCATTTGTAAAACACACAGTAGCCCAGAAAGAATATTTGAATAATTATACAATTTAATTGTCCTAACAGGTCTGTTCACATGACCCAACTTTCCAGATGAGGAGAAGAGTTGCAGGGAGAAACTCCATGTCTTCCCCAAGGTTGCCTGGTTCAGAGAAAAAGCAGGGTCTTGTGCATAGGGATTCACTTCCAAGCTCCTATTCTACACTTCCCTCTCAAGAACACAGAGGCATATATGGATGGAGACGTCGCTGGAGAGAGTGCATGGATTTGAGATGAATCCCATCATAGACATACAGAAATACCCAGGAGTTAGACCCAGAGTTTAGCCATCAATGTCCTGATGCTAAAGTTCCTCAAATTGCTAGCCCAGGGCTGGTATTTTCACTATACCATTCTAAACGGCAGATATGACTTTCCCTGCAACTCTGTCCATTGGGGAATTTTGGTATCTTTAATGGGATGCCTACCTTGCTCCAGCTAATTTCTGGCAAATTTTAATATACCCTATTTGCAAAACAGAACCACTGCAGAGATTGCTATAAAGAGCAAGGTAGGACTTTCTCATTTGACCATTCAAATTAAACCATATTACCTGACTTATATGCTTATTAACGTCATGAGTACGATGTTGTGAAGGCAGCACTAGAGATACTGGTCAAACAGTAATATTAGGCACAGAAAAGTGGTGAATCTAGAAAACTACTTCCGTTGATCTACATTTCAATTTGGGGGTTTTTCTTAATGTTTTTACCACAATTTCAAAGCAATTCTGAATTTTCCCAGCCAAAATGATACCACCTTTTTTATAGAGATCATATCAGGAATATTTATAGAGCTATACAGCTTCCACAGGATGCTGAGGCTAATTGTTGGAGAAGCTGGAAAAGGGGATCTCAGGTCTTAGTGATGACAATCAGGAAAGGAGACGATGTTCTCCTAAAACACTACCTGGAAAGCATCAGTGGGGTGGGGAGAGTACTCAGTGTCAGAGTCAGTCCTGTTGTGTGTCTCTTCCTCCTCCCAACATTTTGACAAGAGTGAAACAAGATTCAAATGGATGTCAAATGCAGCCTAGATGGGCAGATGGAATCCCACACATCAACGCTTCCAGGCTGCAGAGCAGTTTTAGCCATGGGGGCAGGAGAGTCATGCTGCTGCCTGGGAAGGGGAGAGCCTTGGACCCTTGGTACTGACCCTCTGCACTCAGAACCCAGGCCTCATAGACTGAGACTGGCCTTTAGCTTTCTCCTCAGACATTCCCCCTCTGCCAGTGGCTGCAGCTGCACTGAGCCTGCCAGAGGTCAGAGTTTGGCGGGAACCCCGTTTGTCTTGACCTGGAAAGGATCTGCCCTCCTGTGCTCACACTATAAGCTGGGCCAGCACCACAAAGCACAAGGGAGGAACTTGAGAAGTCGGCAGCAGCCTTTGTTCTCAAAATGCTTATGGTGTGATTTCATACTCTTTCTAATTTTAATCTAAACTTAACCTTTGAAGGCAATTTAATAGAACCCTGCTAAAACAAGGATAATAGTTAAGTATGGCATGAATCTCCTCAGGTTTTTTAATGGCAAGTAGCCACAGGGATTCATGCTTTGGAAAGGTGGCTGGATCAGATGATTCCTAAAGCCCCTTGTGATGGTTAATTCATTTCAACTTGACTGGTCCATGGGAGGCCCAGATAGTTGATCAAACATCCTGAATGTATCTGTGAGTTTAACATTTGAATTAGTGGACTGAGAAAAATAGATTGCCCTCCCTAACGTGGCTGAGACTTAATCAGTTGAAAACCTGACTTGGCAGAGTCATGGAGGCAGAACCACCACCCCAGCAGGCTAAGAAGGTGGGACATCAAACTAAAAAGAACTATTCCCAGACCTTAAGATGTAATAAAATTTGCCTTGCTAGGTTTTGGACTTGCTTGGGACCCATCACCCCTCTCTTCTTTCCAATTTCTACTTTTTATAATGTTTATCCTATGCCTATCCCAACATTACACTTTGGAAGCATATAATTTGTCTGATTTCACAGGTTCGCAGCTGGGAAGGAATTTTGCCTCGGGATGAGTCACACCTCAGGTCTCACCCTTACCTGATGTAGATGATATTTAGATGGGACTTTGGACTTCAGACTTTAGAATTGACACTGGAATGAGTTAAGACTTTTAGGGCTGTTGGGGTGGAATAAATACATATTGCATGTGAGAAGGACATGAATTTGGGGGGGCCAGGGACAGAATGCTATCGACTAAATTGTGCTCACCAATTCATATGTTGAAATCCTAATCCTCAATGTGACTGTATTTGGAGATAGTGCTTTTAGGAAATAATTAAGGTTAAATAAAGTCATAAGAGTGTAGCCCTAACCCAATAGAGTTCGGGGATGTATAAGAAGAGGAAGAGAGACATTCTCTCTCTCTCTCTCTCTCTCTCTCCCTCCCCCTTTTCCTCTGTCTACCAAGTAAGGACAGAGCTGGTAGGCAGCCATCTGCACACCAGGAAGAAGACCCCCATAGCAATCAAATTAGCCGGCATCTTGATCTTGGATTTTCCAGCTTCCAGAACTGTGAAAAAGAATTTTGTTGTTGTTGTTTAAGCCACCCAATCTATAGG
The DNA here is from genome assembly GCF_003255815.1 of Theropithecus gelada. Classification (NCBI taxonomy): domain Eukaryota; kingdom Metazoa; phylum Chordata; class Mammalia; order Primates; family Cercopithecidae; genus Theropithecus; species Theropithecus gelada. The sequence continues at coordinate 48,321,934 of NC_037671.1, read as the reverse complement.
ATTTTGTTATGGCAGTCTGAATAGGCTAAGACTTTAGCGTTGTGATTATAACAACACAAAAATGTATCTTATATTTCCCTCACAGGTCAACCCTGACTGTCAGTTAACAAATCAATAAACATTTTCTGGATTTCATCTGTCTGCAAGGCACTGTAGAGAATATAGACGTGTGAACAACATGTTTCTTTCTCCAATGGAGACCGCAGTTTAGCAGAAGAGATAGAGCTTGAGTGTGTAAACCAACAGGAATCTAATTTTAAAGGGCAACAGAAGATAGTGCTGAATGTTGAGTTCAGAAGGAGGGGCCATAACTTCTGGCAGGACAATTATCAGGAAAGGTTTTGTAGAGTGAGAAGTGATGTTAATAAATATCTCTAGGAAGCAAACATTTTGCAGAGCTTCCCACATACCAACTAAGTTAATGGGGTCAAATGCTTGGGTTAAGTCCACAGTGCCACTCATGTTGCTATTCTCAGCATCTTCCAGTGGCTGCCAATGAAAGAGTATCAGGTCTCCAGTTCCATGGGCAACACAAGAGACACACTGACTTTCAAGTGGACACACTGCCACTGATACATGTGAGTAGTTCATGGAAAATGACTCAGGTTAATGCTGTCCTGGAATTGTGTACAAACAATATGACCCCAGGGTCTTCTGTCCCTGCACAAGACTTCTTTATGTTGGGCAAGGTCACATTTACTGCCTCTTTATAATCGAAGCAATTAAGTGACCCCACAAGTGGTTTAGCTACTAGTTGCTGTACTTGTGGAATGCAGTGGAGATTGTATCCTTACCAGGGTCTCCACCCAGTGAATGAGCACAAAGGAAATCTCAGCTCTGAAAACCAAAAAGGACTTCATAATTTAATTGAGCCCAGTTGTTTTCAAGTGTTTCCTGGTGCCAAGGAATTCTTTTTTATGTCAACTAAGTCATGTGTGGAGCCTCACTATAGAGAAAAAAAAGATTAAAGAAGGCCTTCTTTGGCTTATCCTGGCTATGTCCTTCTTGACCCCAAAGTGGCCCTTAAGGCACCTTCACAAAAAGCTGGAGCAGACAATTCTACCCTTTCCATTTGCAGACATCACTACCCTCTTAGGCTACAATGTCCTTTCATCAGAATGAATGCATGGCAAGATTTTTACCTGCCTGCAGTCACACAGCTAATCAGAGGCCAAGCTGGGAGCAGAACCTGGGTTTCCTGACTCCTATCCTAGTGCTCCTCACCATCTGGGTAGCCTTATTCAATGGTACCAAGGATTCTGACCAACCTGCATTCCTGTTACACCAAAGAATCCAGTGATGCTGGGGAAATCAATGATGGTGTGTCAGGATCTCAGGGTATGAGCAGGGTTAAAGGCACTGTGCTAGTCTGTTCTCATGCTGCTAATAAAGACATACCCAAGACTGAGTAATTTATAAAGGAAAGAGGTTTAATTGACTCACACAGTTCCACATGGCTAGGAAGGCCTCACAATCATGGTGGAAGGTGAATGAGGAGCAAGGTCATATCTTACATGGTGGCAGGCAAAACAGAACTTATGTAGGGGAACTCCCTTCTATAAAGCTATCAGATCTCCTGAGACTTATTCACTAACATGGGAAAGACCTGCCCCCATGATTCAGTTACCTCTCACTGGGTCCTTCCCATGACATGTGGGAATTATGAGAACTACAATTCAAGATGAGATTTGGGTGGATACACAGCCAACCCACATCAGGCACCAAGAGATAATTAAGGCCCATACATGGGAGAACAACTACAAGGACCCTTTACTTAGATCTGACCCTTTACCCAAAGAGAGTCACTGGAAGGAGGATGACCTTTGGAAAAGGGATGCAGTCAACCCAGAGTGGCCTGGTAGGGATGGGGCCAAGGCAATAAATACCCAACTTCACATGCATTAGGACTTCTGATCCTAATGCAGCCAGAGGGCAGGGAGCCCCTTGATGCTATTCCCACTGTCGGCCTCCAGGCCCCAAGCAGAGTGGTGAGGCTAGAGAGTAGAGGGCAGATCTGGAGGGACACACAGGCGTTTCCAACCCAGCTGCTAAGAAAGGAGTCACTTCACTGTTCTACTGCGTAGAGCTTATTGAAACACAGTGTTTTAGGGATGAGCCTGCTTTTTATAGAAAGGTACCTATGGGAAGAAATTAGCAAGGAGGTCAAATACACATATTTCCTGCTCTGCTGTACTAACTGGCATAGCAACTTTTAGATTCTTCCCTGAAAATTAGAAAATGTGAGATTAAACCCTGAAGGTAGAATGAATTGCTTCATGATGTGCTCTCTGTTATCTCTCGGACTATCTCTTACCACTCCCTACCTCACTGCCCAAGTGACAACCACACTGAACAACAGCCCAGGGCTCCCAGAGGGGCCAGGCTCTTTCTCCTCTCCCACAGGTTTCCCTCTCTATGTGGATGTTCCTTATCCTCTTTCCCAGGGCTTAGCTTCTGGAGGCCTTTTCAGGCCCTCCCTCTGGCATGACCAAGCTGATTTCAGTGTCTCTCTTGGGTGTTTCCCTGTCTCCCATGTACTTTGTCACTGCTCAGATCCCGTTGCCTTCAAAGAGTATAAGAGTGTGCTGAATGTTCTGTGTCTTCCCGTGAGGCAGCAATGAGGTCAAGGATGGCAGTTACTGACATTGTTTCCCTGGTATTAAGACAGTGCCAGGCATAGAGCTGCTCAATGGATGTCTTTGGAGGGAAAGAAATATTTCTTGAGCCCCAGTTGTCTCATCTTTGAAAAGAAAGAAAGCATCGTGGAGACCTCAATGAATTCTTCATGAGTGATTTTGAACGGATGGCTGTAAACAAAGCTACTCACTGAATGACTTATGTTTTTCCTTTAAAGTCCACCATCAGAACTCCATTTTGTGGGTAACTATCCCCAGCGAAGGCAAGAAGACCATGAAAGAAGCCTTGCCCTGCAGTGAGCCAGGGGAGAGCATCCTGGTGACCTGTCATTTGCAAACGTCTGTATGTTGTTTCACAGTTTATGAAGCACACATACTACGTTACCTAGGACCTCAAAACAAAACTGTGGGGGTGGGGCACTTAGTACAAGTGTCATTCTCCTTTTACTGGTAGAGAAGACCTGGAGCACCCAAAGTCAAGTGTCTTGTCCCAAAGTCACACAGCCAGGTAGAAGTCAATGTCAGGCTGGGCTCCGGAGCTCCTGCCAAGAGTCTTTTCCACCCCCAGCATGGTGAGTCCAGGGATAGCACAGGAGACAGCCCTGGCATTGTGGAACTGAAGACAGCAGACTCCCAGGCCAGGGGGCCTGGAAAGTACTTGAGAATTATTTCTACACACCCCTCTCATCTTGAGCACAAGGCACAAATGCACTGATGGCTCCTCTAATGTTTTATTTGTCTTTTAATCCCAAGTACTTTTTTAAATCTCTAGGGGAAAACCAGTTCAATTTTTGCACTGGTTTTCTCTTTCCTTTACTATGTTCCACTAAGTGCTTTCCCACACTCTCTTTGATGCTTTTCTTGAAAGGCCCAGGTTCTATTCATCTCTGTGATGATGTTTTCATTCAAAAATATAGTTTTTCTGAGGCCCTACTATGTACTGGACATTGTTCTTAGTGCTGGGACTACAGCAGTGAACAAAAGAGATATAGTTCCCGACTTAAGGAGTCTTGTATTCTAGTGGATGAGACAGAGAAGATATAAAGAAATGAGTCGAGTAATCTCAGGTGATAAAAAGTGCTATTAAGGAAATAACTGGAGGACTAATTTAAATGGGAGAAGGGTATAAAAGACTTATCTGAGAAAGGCATTATATTTTAGGACCTAAGGCAGGTTCTTAGCCCTTATCAGGTGAGGAAATATTTGGTGAGTGAATGGGTGTATGCATACATTTAAATGAATGAATGAATGAAGGGTTGTCTATATTCTCTCTTTATGCAGGCATTTCCCCAACCTACCTTGTGCTACCCGTTGCCTACATGCCAGCCAGTCCATACCTAACTCTTCTATGTGTCTCCTCAGAGGTCCCATGCATCTGTAACTCCTAAGGCCATGATATGCAGGAGCAGGGTAGCCAGAGCGGAGCTACAAGGAATGCCACATTCACTTTTCCAGCTGATTGTTACAAAACTATTCTCAATGTGCCAAGCACTCCTCTTCCTGTCCTGAAGGCTGTATATTGACATCACTTACCCAACCCCAACCCCCACTAGATAGTATAGGGACACTACTTGTTTGATGACACCTTGGTGGCTCTGTGCATGATAGCACACGCCCTGTCCTAGAATGTATGCATTTTTATGGCTTCCTAGTAAGAATGCTGACAAAGAAGTCCTCCCTGGCATTCTCTCACCCTCCCTCCCTCCCTGTGCTGCTGCATGAAATTTAGATCGGGTGAGGTCAGGCTGTGAAAAACTCCCTGGGTAGAGGTCTGAGGATTTAACAGATTTGTTGAGCATTATGGGCTCTCACTGAATGTATGTTACAAGGAAGCCCAGCTCCTTTATTTTATTGGCATTTCATTTTCTTCCATTTCCCTGACCTTGCAGGCTTTTCCCTATGCAGCTCATAAAAGTAGGCAACCAGGCTCAGTAATGCACCTTGTGCTTGAATCGTTTCTCACCTTTTACCAAGACTTATTCCATTTCTGGATTTATCATTATTCTTTTCAGCTCTTACAAACTCTAAATGCATGTCATTTAGACTGATTCCCAGACAAGAGATAAAAGTGTCAGTCAGTACTAAAAGCGAATCATTGACTTCTTAAATGTCCCTTATTAAAACCACTCATCTATGCAGCCATGCAATCTGAGACAAACAGAGTTGACCCAAGTCTCCATGTGTAAAATGTCTCATGAGTTGCAGAGTCACATACCACATGATAACTTTTCAGCCAACGATGGACCCCATAGAAGATGGTGTCCCATAAAATTACAATACTGTATTTTTATTATGCATTTTCTATATTCAGATACACAAACACTTACCGTCGTGTTACAGTAGCCTACAGTGTTCAATAGAGCAACATGCTGCACAGGTTTATATCCTAGGAACAATAGACTACACTGTATAACCTAGGTGTGTAGTAGGCTGGAACTACCTAGGTTTGTGTAAGTATACCATATGATGTTCACTCAATGACAAAATCACCTAATGATCCCTTTCTCAGAATGCATCCCTATTATTAAGCAATTCATGACTGTGTAAAAAATTTATATTATGAATTCATCCACTGAAAGGACTGGAAACACCTTAGAGATGGATGAACTCAATTTCTGAAGATACTGAGTCCCAAGCAGGAGCAGCAAGGACATGCCCCTAGTGACCCAAACTGATAAGATGGAGTCAGGACCAGAATCACAGCCCCTGCATGGTTAGGTGTCCAGATTTTGTTCACCTTTCTAAACTACAGGTTCCACAGCTACCTCTTCTTACACAGAAACCTTCCCCTAAAGCTGGGCTCCCTCACATTTCCCGTTTCTCACATTGGTTTTGCCATCTTCCAATGTTCCGAGATCAAAACCTCAGTGTCATCCTTGACTGTCCCCTGTATTTCTTTCTTTTTTTCTTTTTTCTTTTTGAGATGGAGTCTCCCGCTATCACCCAGGCTGGAGTGCAATGGCACAATCTCGGCTCACTGCAACCTCTGCCTCCCGGGTTCAAAAGATTCTCCTGCCTCAGCCTCCCAAGTAGCTGGGATTACAGGCACCTGCCATCATGCCTGGCTAATTTTTTGTATTTTTGTAGAGATGGGGTCTCACCATGTTGGCCAGGCTGATCTCGAACTCCTGACCTCAGGTGATCCACCCTCCTTTGCCTCCCAAAATGTGGGGATTATAGGCATGAACCTCTGCACCTGGCCTGTCTCCTGTATTTCATTAGACATAGAGTCTTCCTCCAGAGTGGTTCCCTTGGTAGATGGCCACCAAAATCGAACAGCAATATGAAAGTGCAGGGTTTTCCTCCCACCTAGGCCAGCCACCCACAGAGGTGGTAACTAAGGGAGTCCACATTGTATCTTATTGAGGATCAACTGCTTACAGAAAAGGAATGTAATATCCATTATGGTCTTTGACAAATATATAATCAGATTTGCCCACTGCTTAAACTCCCTGGTTGCAAATCACAAGCCTTGAGAAACTACATTACTTTTTCAGGTATATTTAGAAGCTAATTGTTTAATTTTCTTGGAACTTACATATTACTTACTTCTGGCTCCTTAGTTAGTTTGTAAAAAGTTCAGGATGTTTCACAATTTCAGAAATTATATACTATAAGAAGATACTACTCATCTAATAAGTAAATGTGTATAAAATGAAATAGCAATAAGACAGAAAATAAGGCCAGGTGCAGTGGCTCACACCTGTAATTCCAGCACTTTGGGAGGCTGAGGTGGGCAAATTGCTTGAGCTCAGGATTTCAAGATCAGCCTGGGAAACATGGAAAAACCATGGTGGTGCATACTTGTAGTCCTAGCTACTCAGGAGGCTGAGGTGTGCAGATCGCTTGAGCCCTGGAGATTGAGGCTGCAGTCAGCCGAGATCACACCACTGCACTCCAGCCTGGGCTACAGAGAGAGACCTTGTCTCAACACAAAACAAAATGAAACAGAAAATGAAAATAAGCACTAAACGAACCTGTGAAAAGGGTCAATGCATGCTTCAAATAATGATCTTTGAGCTTCTTAGAAGGCAAGGAGGGAAAAAAAAAACATAGAATTCTGTTTTTGAGAGTGAAAGAAGACAATTTCTTGGAGAAGCTAAAATTCCCTGTCATTGAATTACTTTGAAAAGTATTTTTTTCTATTTATAAAAGTAATTAGATAACTTTTGATAATGTTTTGGTTTCTTTCTAGTTTTTTTTAAAATTATTGGAATCATACAACCTATACATTTTGCAGCATGCTCTATTCACAACATGTTATCACTAGTGTTTTCCCTTAACATTAAGTATTCTTTTCTTTGTGGCGATAAATTCTAAAGCCATCTCCCTCCTTTTTCGACTTTTATTTTTGTTTTGGGGGTACACGTGCTGGTTTGCTACATGGGTAAATTCCACATCCCTGAGGTTTGGTATATAAATGATCACTGTCACCTAGGTAGTGAGCATAGTACCCAATAGGTAGTTTCCCCGTGCTCACCCCACTCCCATTCTGCCCCCTCTAGTAGTCCCCAGTGTCTATTGTTCTCATCTTCATGGCCATATGTATTCAATGTTTGGTTCTCACTTGTAAGTAAAGAACATGCAGTATTTGGTTTTATGTTCCTGCCTTTATTTGCTATCTGAATCAGTATGGTACTGGCATAAAAACAGACAGATAGATCAATGAAACAGGATAAGGAACCCAGAAATAAAGCCCCACACCTAAGGCCAGATCTTCAAGGGTGACAATAACAAGCAATGGAGAAAGGACTCCCCATTTGATAAATGGTGCTGGGATAAAAAGCTGGCCATATGCAGAAGATTGAAACTCAATCCCTACTTTCACCACATACAAAAATTAACACAAGATGGATTAAAGACTTAACTGTTAGACCTAAAACTATAAAATTCCTGCAAGAAAACCTAGGAAATACCATTCTAGACATCAACCTTGGCAAAAAGAAAAAAAAGTGACTAAGTCCCCAAAAGCAATTGCAACAGAAATAAAAAATTGATAAGTAGAACCTGGTTAAACTAAAAAAAGTTTGCACGGCAAAAGAAACTATCAACAGAGAGAGTAAACAGACAACCTACAGAATGGGAGAAAATATTTGAATAGTATGATGCATTTCACAACAGTCTAATACCTAAAATCTGTAAGGCCATTTCTCACGTGGTGGTTTATAAGTAGTGTGTGGGGATCACTCAAAAATATAATGAACAATGCCATCAACATTTTTAAATAGAAAATGCAGTAGAAATTTTGGGTGATTGTTTCATCTAGTGACTGTAAAAACTGAGGCCAGGGCATTAAAATGTGATTCATGGAGAATGATTTTTCACAGGTGCTAATCTTATGCAGTAGGAATATCTAATCTTGTCAGACTAATGTGATTCAGGACAAGGCAGAAGGCTGGAAGAGTGGATGGAGCCCACATAGCCTTAGTGGACCTTTCCTAAATGTCACTCCTCAGAGACGAGCTCTTAATTCAAAGCTGCTTTAAGGTTTTGAGTTACCAGGGAATCTATTCAGCTAGTTCAGTCTTTAAGATATTGAACAATGCCTTAGCGAATGAGGAAAGAATGTGACTTGCTTAGAGGGTCTCTTGTCTATTCAAAGAGGTACTTTGGACTGGAAAAAAGGGAGGAAATGCTCCTTCCCCTGAACTCTGAAGATTGGTCTTCAGTCAGCACATATAATACATGTGTCCTGGGTCCTCATGGCACTATGAGATATGAATGGAAGATTCTTATTCTAACATTATGAATAAGGAAAACAAAGCTTGGAGGAGGTAAATGACTTGTCCAAGGTTATGTCTCAGTTAATAATGGAACCAGAGCTCCACTTAGTGTTGTCTAACCTGACCTGTAGCTATTGTGTATCCCACCCTGTTGTGCATTTCTTTCAAACCCTGGCTGTTGAGCTCCTTTGGAAGGCTGATCCACAACTCTCTCATAATTATTATTATTATTATTTTTTGAGATGGAGTTTTGCTCTTGTTGCCCAGGTTGGAGTGCAATGGTGCGATCTTGGCTCACTGCAACCTCTGCCTCCTGGGTTCAAGACATTCTCCTATCTCAGCCTCCCATGTAGCTGGGATTACAGGCATGTGCCACCATGCCCGGCTAATTTTTGTATTTTTAGTAGAAATGGGGTTTCACTATGTGGGTCAGCTGGACTCGAACTCTTGACCTCAGGTGATCCACCCACCTCAGCCTCCCAAAATGCTGGGATTGCAAGTATGAGCCACCGTGCCTGGCCTCATAATTATTTTCAATCCCAACTTCTAGCACAGTTGTTCTCCAAGTGTGGACCCTACACCAGAAGCCTCAGCATTACCTGGAAAAGTGTTAGAAATGCAAATTCTTGGGCCCCACCCTGGATCTACTGTGTTTTAACAAGGCTTTCAAATGGTTCTGATGCGTGCTAACATTGGAGAGCCACTGTTCTGGAAGTTCTCAATAAATATTGTTGAATATTTCCTAGAATCCCCATAGACTTTCATTGAAATATATAAAATATTTAAGAATTCCTACATATATTTTTATTGGAATGCTTACGATGCCTGCTCAGGAATCACTCATTGTTAGCCATCCCTAGTCAGAGAGAAGAGTATTTTATCACACAATGATGAGGAAGCCCAACACTATGTTCTTGGATGTGGAAAGCACTGAGGGAAAAAGCACCATGTGCAGAGGCAGTATGATGGATGGGTCAGACCAGGTATAAGATCATAATGTAGTGCTGTTTATTGAGCACTTATTTTGCACCACAAACTATCCCTAAATGCTTTACATGGACGATCTCTTTTAATTCTCACCACAACTTTTTAAGTACCACATCATATTTCTACTTTACTGATGAGCAAACTGAAGCCAGGAAACTTTCCCAAGATTGCAACCCTAGTAAGTGGCAAAGTCTAGTCAGACTCAAAGCCCAGGAGCCTCCCTGCTATTGTCTTTTGTCATCTTGCTCTGTTGCTTCCAGAGGGGAGCCCCACCACTGCAGCAAGCGACAGGGAAAGACACTGAGTGGAGACCCAATGGGCATCCCTTGCACCTAGAACAAACAGCACCCTATGCATTTTTGATGTTTAGTATTTGCCAAGTAAATGAATGAAATGAACTATACACAACATAATTCTAATAGAAGTAGTCTGAAGAGGCTATCCAGAGAAGGTGGGGTCTGAGTTAGTATTTGAAAGTAGAGACAGATAATGCTGTCCAAAAGAGAGAAATGACATGAACAAAAGTGCAGACATAGCCAATCTGAGCCTAGTCAGAAGAGGTGGGCAAGCAGTTTGCCTAGAGGGGAGGGGAAGCAGGGGAAGAGGCCTTGAAAGGGGAGCATTTATAACCCTGGAAAAAGAAAGTAAGGGTCCCTGAGAGGCAGCTCAAGGAGTTTGGATTTTATTATTAGTGCAAAGTCATTGGAGGGTTCTGAGTATGGGCTCAAAAGGGCCAAAGAAATAATTTAGGATATTTTACTGTATCCATTTATTATTGTTAATTTACAAATGATGGAGGGAAGTTAGCTAGGCTCCAGATCTGGGAGGTTTGTTGAAATAGCAACTAGAAGATCATCTTTCAAAAAAAGTCACATACTATTTTTATTCCTTACAATTTGAATGTAGCAAGAATAATTACAATATGCTTGTCATTAAAACTTGCACTGGAATTTGATAAAAAGAGGTTTATGGTTCACTATAAACAGCCTGAAGTAGTGACATAGGGAAAAGGATGCAAAATACAAAAGGCCACAAAATCAAAAATAAAGAATGAAAAAGTTAATATAATCCTTGTTATTCAAGGGTGAAATAAAAATAATCAACCAATCTGTTTATTATTTAAAATACATATTTATTGCAAATATGTATTATAAATCATCTGTATAGTTTAATCACAACTTTCTTGCAAAAGACAAAGCCCTGAGAGGAAATAATTTCCTCTTTTGATATATGGGCAGATCTGTATGAACTACATTGCTCATTTAGCATTGAAAAGTCAACCAAACATGGGAAGACAATATGCACATTGCATACATACAGCACACACGTAACATCCAGCCCTGGAAAGAATCAACAATTTCCCTTTGTAGTTGGTAGTGTTATTTTCCCGACAAACTGCCTTTTGTCTTTTCTAGTTAATGTTAGGAAACCTTGTTGGTCTACGCCATTACAATGTCCATCACCCATCTGAACATTTAGACAGAGTCTGGAGTGATTATTAACACTGAGCATCACTACATTTGATCCAGTGAAGGATAAATTTGTAGTACGATGAACCAAAAGTACTAAGAAGAGGTTATTTGACATTTTTAATTGCTTTGAATTGAATAAACTCTGTCTGTGCATAGACATTGTACGAATGAGTTTGCCATTAAAAGTAATGGCAAAAACAGCAATTACATTTGCACCAATTTTTATTAAGTGTAAGCCTCTATGTTTAACCATGCCTTCAAATTCTTTTCTGAAAGTAGAAATGTGCATACATAGAGTGAACAACTCATCCCAGTTTGCCAGGGACCTTCCCAGTTTTAAACCCTGAAAGTCCTGGAATCCCCCCACCCAGTCCTAGGCAACCTGGGATGGTTACTCACCCTACACATTTAACAAAGAAATAAACAAGCAGACAAAAACCAAATCTACCAAGGAATTAATAAAAATGAAAGGACACTTTTCCAATGTCCCACCCAGTAGTAAACACTGCTTCCTAAGATATGAGAAACATATTGTTGAGTCTCCTATTTACCATTTATTTCATTCTGCCCTACATATAATATAATTATTATATTAACCTTCATCTCTCCATAGGTGACTGAAAGCTATAATCACTTCCACTGGTCAGAGTTCTTCTATGCACATGGTCTCATTTGACCCTTGCTGTCACTCTGAGTGATAGGCAGAGAAGGTGTCAGAGACGCAGAGATGAGCAACCCTCACTTTTTAGGGGAGCATCAGGACAGGAATCCAGGATTTCTGATTCCAAGCCTGGTGGTTTTTTCCACCACTGATCATTTACACTCTCTTTATGACATTCAGGCCGTGATCCTTTACCTATATAACAGAGAAATAGGCTATTTATAATTTACAACGTAAATTAAACCAAAGACTTTTAAGCACTTTTTAATTATATTGTATACCTTTCAAGTGAGGGTGATGAATGGTACTGTACCCCTTTTTCATAGTAAGAGAAATGAAGGCTCCAGCTAACTTAGCTCAGGTTGTACAGCAGTTGCAACTTAGAGATTGACAGGTAACATACTGTCTTGTTCTTTGTAATCTGAAATACTTGGATTTAAAGCACCTTTCAAGATTTTTTTTTAAGATTAGTAACACAACTGTATACATATATATTTAAAAGAAATGTCTATATTGATAGAGACCTAGACAGAAACAAGCACTTGCCTGCCCCAGTGAGAATCTGAGGGCAACTCTGGTTCCTGGCACACTGGACTGGGGATGCCATCTATACGTGTGTTGGACAGTCCCTGTTGACTAAAGTTAAAATATGCATTTTAACTTTGACAGAAATACTTTTGTTTCAGTTTCATATTGAATGACAGGAGCCATATGTGTATCACTTTAGGATCTGGTTATTTCTTGGCACCTAAGTTACTTTCTGTTTCATTGAAAGTCTTTCTTTCATCTTTATTTGCCATTCTCCTGTATCTACTACATGGCAGGCCAGTGAGCTTGAATTTACTGAGTCTCTAGTGCCCAGGTCAGGACTGGAGAGGAACTATCCCCTGTGTGTGCCTCACCAAAGCTGCGTCCTGCTCACTCTCCAGTTCTAAATCGGAGTCTTTGGAGGCACAAGTAAAGGGACCCAAGGGCACATCAGAGGGGTTTTCCCCTTCGTATATTCTTTCCTTTTTTGTCACCTCCATTTTAGTTTATTTGTTTTAAAATTGAAAATACAAGATGACTGTGGCAACTCAAACCTGAAAGAAATATATAGGTCTACAATCCTTTATCTGTAATCCTGAAATTTAAAAAGCTCTGAAAACTGTAAGTTCTTTCATAAGTTTGTGGAAATTTACTTGGAGGCAAAACTGCCTTGAACTTTTGAAATGATTTGTAGTCTCTCTTTACCCTGCTTAGTGCTGCAGAGATGTGATTATACGAGACTTGATTACAGCAGTGTGGTGTCCCAGAGCCTGCAGGGGGTGGGGATGGGGTTACATGTATATCCACACATGTTACCTTTCTACATTCCAAAATATCTTGAATTTTGAAACATATCTGTTCCCAAGGGTTTGAAATATTTCTTTGCTTGAAACCACATAAAGAAAATATGAAAACTCTTCTTTCACACACCCCTTGAATGCACCCACCTGAAGAAACTGATGTTATCAGTATCAGGTCCCACCCTCAACTCCTCTCTCTTTATGGCACGCTCTCTCTCTCTCTCTCTCTCTCTCTCTCTCTCTCTCTCTCTATATATATATATATATATATATATATATATATATAAATATATATATAAATAAAATAGTAAACACTGCTTCCCAAGATGTGAAAAACATATTGTTGGGTCTCCTATTTACCATTTATTTCATTCTGCCCTATATATAATATAATTGTTATATTAACCTTCATCTCTCCATAGGTGCCTGGAAGCTATAATCACTGGTCAGAGCCCTTCTATGCACATGGTCTCTTTTGACCCTTGTGGTCACTCTGAATGATAGGCAGAGAAGGTGTCAGAGGCCCAGAGATGAGCAGCTCCCACTTTTCAGGGGAGCATCAGGACAGGAACCCAGGATTTCTGATTATCAGCCTGGTGGTTTTATATATAAAACCATATATATCCTCACTCTCTCACACACACACACAATCATGAACACATACAGGGTTTTGTTTTTAAATACAAAAAGGGATCACGCTGTTCATATTACTTTTTCACTTGCCTTTTTCTCCTACTGTGACACTCCCTCTAGAATAATACATAAGAATCCAACTCATGCTTTTTCATAGCTGTATACTATTCTATCATATGGTGGTATCACACTGTAATCAACTATTCTGCTTTTTATTTTTATTTGATTTGATTTGATTTTTGAGAGGGAGTCTTGCTCTGACACCAGGCTGGAGTACAGTGCACCATCTTGGCTCACTGCAAGCTCCACCTCCTGGGTTCAAGCAATTCTCCTGCCTCAGCCTCCCAAATAGCTGGGACTACAGGCACATGCCACCACCCCCAGCTAATTTTTGTATTTTTAGTAGAGATCGAGTTTAACCATGTTGCCCAGGATGGTCTCGATCCCTTGACCTCGTGATCTGCCCACCTCAGCCTCCCAAAGTACTGGGATTACAGGCATGAGTCACTGTGCCTGGCCACCTATTCTGCTATTGATGAACATGTTTTCATAGTATTTTGCTTTTGAGGATCACATATTAGTGATTATATTGTAAAAGGAATATATATCTACAGGGTTTAGTTCATTTTATATATATTGGTATGTTGGTTGGCAAAAACAAACAAACAAACAAAAAACACCCACAAAACACATTTCTCTCTGCTATACAAATAGAAACCCTGAGACAACGGGTGTTTATTTTAAAAAATGAAAAGAAGGAGTTAGCTGCAAGCCAGTTATTTATCCTGCAACAGGGAGGCTTTCTACGAACTAGAGGTTGCACACAGGTAGACTGCTAAGCCACTGAACTGCTCAGCCATGGTCATCAGGAGCTCTCAGGACAGTACCTTCAGAGAGCCCAGTATACTAACCCAGCCATGTCGTGTTTCCATAACTTAATGCCTGGAGGGAGGGTCTGACATTTGACTGGTCCCACAGGCAAAGAGGCAGGTAACTTCAGGGGGTGCAGGATGGGGCCTGTTGGAGATGAACATGCTCAGTGACTCTAGGTTCAGTTGGCTTCTAACAGACAAGCCAAGTCATGGAATTTCAATAAATAATTTAATCTCAGCTCTAGTTTCAGCTTCAGTGTTCACTTTCAGCACTGGCTGCCATTGTTATTTGCAAGCTGGCTCCTCCTCTGCACGAGGTATGGAAATTTGGCTGAGATTCACCGACATTTTTAGAAGCCAGTAGGGCCAGATTACTATGAACAAGAGTGGAGTTTTGTTTTTGTTTTCGTTTTTCCTAGCCAGGAATTATGTGAAATCTGGATGAGCAATGATGCACTTTTTAAATGAAAAAGAAAAGCTGACTATCACTGACCCAATGCATCGATTATAAAGGTCTTCTGATTATTGCGGTATGAGGTCTTTATCTTGCAAAGGTTCTGAAGACCAGCCTTCTCAAATACTAAGAGGCATAAACCACCTAGAGGTCTTATTGAAAATGCAGGTTCTGATTCAGTAAATATGGGGAGGGCCTGAGAATCTGCCTTTCTAATGAGCTCCCAGAGGATGCTGATGTTACTGGTCTGTGGACCTACTTGGAGCAACAAGGCTGTAGACAACCCAGAATTTCCTCCTAACAAGAAAACTCTTCCTTTAGGGCCATTTCTGAGAGTTCCAGGGGAGAGATAAAAAGCTCTTAATGAGACTTGATAGAGAGATAAACTTATAAGGGGGCCGTAGAGCTGTAGGACATTGTGTTCTAACTGGAATGTCAATCCACTAATGAAGAAGACTGGATATGGCAGTGGTAGGTTCATTATTGTATGTCATCCTTTCAGAGCATCTTTGATCCTCATAGAGAACTCATGAAGCAGGTGGGCAGCTGTTACTCTTCCCAATTACAGAGATGGAGACAGCATTGAGGCCAATTCAAGCTATCTTTGTTTTTTAAATTATTTTCTGGGTGAAAAGATAGAGAAAAGACATGTCTTGCTCAAAGCTAGTCACATAATTGCAAGTGCTATAGAGTAAAAGTCCTTGATACCCATGCTTTACTTATGTTAAATTTGTTTCTAAGCCTTGTTTCTATTCCCGCTTTGGTATGTCTCTGGTCTTTGCATGCAGGCTACATTTTGAACAACTAGAATAAGTGTCTCTGGCCTTGAACTATATCATAGGACTGAGAAGAGAAAAGTAAAATAGGATCTGTTTTACAACTTAGTAGAAAAACTCATGTTACAGAAAGGTGCATAAGAGCTAACTAGGAGGACATAGGGGAAAATTATGCTTCTCATTTTAGTTTTGTTCATATCTTTTAATTCTTCAGTAGGCCTCTTCTCTGTGTAGAAGAGTCAGCAGAATTGCATCTAAGGTTGACTTTATAAATAAAACATGTCATCACCAAATAATGCTTACATTCTTTCCTACTAATCCTAGTTGAGACCTCAGAATTTTCTATATTATATTTCCAGCAGCCTCCTTCAATAATTGGAAGATGAAGCACAAGTTGCAATGCTTCTTTGCCGTTCCTGAGCCTCCATCAAAAAAACAATTTGAAGTGGTTGATCCTAAACATTAGATAGGATCTGGAAGACTATCTGTTATTAATGCTTGAAGGTCATCATGTAACATCATGTGTTCTAAACATAGTCCAACAATAGCAGGCTTCCTTCCTTAGATAGGTCTTGTACGTAAAGGAAAGGTTGGGACTTTGGCTCATCCTGGCTTAAGACAGTAGAAATAGTTTGGTGGAGGTTGGGGTGGAGATGAGATGACCATAGTAAAAATTTTTAAAAAACATGTACAACACCCTGTTTGGCACCTTCAAACTAAATAAGATACAAGTGACATGCTCTGTTGATTGTCAATGATTACATATACTTCTACTCTAGACCTATGGATGGAACAATTTCTGCTAGAACTGGAGATGCATTTTCACATATTCTATATACAAGATGGCTGATTTGAGGAATCCGCTCTGTGGATAGTAGTATTAGAATGTGGCACCCAAAATATAGTTCTTTTTGTGCTTGTGAATTTGAATGCCCCGAGAACATCATACTAAATTCTAGGACTTACAGAAAGGATCCAGTAGAGGAAAAGAACAATTTCTGCACCTCATTTATTTAGGAGTCCACCAATGGGGCAGTTTTATATTTTTATAATGGCAATTTTTGGTTTTTTCTCCTAGACATAAAGTAGAGAATTTACATGAGAGCTTTTCATAAGCAGGGATCACCTCTGACTCATTTGTGCCCAACGAACAAGTGAGCATAACGAGAATCAGAGAATTTAGATGTAGGCATTATCTAGGTGTCCCTTCATTTCACAGGTAAGGGTGCAGAATGCCAGACTGAGACAGTGACTTGCTCAAGGGCACATTCATCTTGCAGAACAACTGGGACCAGTATGCAGGTCGTCTGACTTCCACCGGTCAGGCAGAAAAGCAGTGTGGGCAATCTGTCTCTTGTAAATGCAAAGGAATGTGTGAAAGAAAATATGGTAGGGCTTGGAAACATTCCCTTTTCGAAAATAACCACTGACTCCTTCATCTCAGGTTGTGGCTTCCTGGGTGAGGGCCTGGACTATTGTGTGTATGTGGTATAATTACTGGGTAGGTTTATATTTTTATGGGAGTACAATAAAGAGAACATTTCCTGCCTTCCTCTGCTATTTAAAAAAGATTTTCATTTCCCCTTTTGGCCTGGGGATTACAAAAGACAGACTCCTTTCCAATTACAGCTCGGCCTGAGCTTGAACATATAGCTCAGCCAGCAGCAAGTTCAAATTGAGTTTTTTCAAGGCTGAGAAAACAAAATTGGGTCTTCTTGACACAAAAACTGGCTTGGTTTTGTCTGTAACTGTGAGGCTGTTTTCAAAGCTCCCTTCTAAAGCAGAAAATATAATCATCCAGGACTAACTACAGTCTTCACTGTAAGTTCTATAGGAGCTCAAAAGAAATTAGTTGGGTGGGCCCACGTGACAGGGGCACTTGGCTGGGAGAAACATTTCCCTGTTGCATGGTGGCAGAGGACTTTCTCCAGACCTGTGACCGTTGTTTGCTGGTTGGGGGTGAGGAGAGGGAGGAAGGAGGAATTGGCCCAGAGGGCAGAGTGACCTTGAAGATGGCAGATGCACTGAGTGCTTTCTGCCAGGCACTGTGCCCCCACTTTACTTGTGTTATCTCCCCTAATCCTCCCAATCACCCTAGGCCGGAGAAGAAGGAACATAGTGAGAAGAGACAGCTACACAGCTTCCCTTCTATTTCCCCCAGGAGCTCAGGAGTTGCAGAGCTGCAGTAGGAGTGTGGCTTGCTGTCTTTACCCTGAGTAAATCCTCCACAATTAAAACAAAACAAAACAAACAAACAAAAAAAAAACACACACATTGATGTGAATCCATACCCTTCAGAAACCAGGCAGGATTTTTCTTCCTCTGTCTTCAGCTGCTTACTCTTTTAAGGGAATAAAATGAAAGATAAGCAAGGGTTAGCAGGAAAGTCTCTCTGAAGATGACTTTCCAAAAGATTCAGTTCTGTTTCTCCTATCTTCCATGATTATGTCTAAATTACATAAGTTCATGATTTTGACAGATTTCAGCCATCTCCATTCAATAGCAAACTCCATCCCTACCGATGGTCTACGTGGCCTTGGAAAAGTCATCTGAAGTCTTTGGACCTCAGCTGCCCTAGTCTAAAGGAGTTGGATAAAGCAGGAGGGGGTGGAGGGCGGAGACATGGGGTGGGAACAGCCTTCCAAAAAGGGTGCTTCTTCAACTGCTTTTTACGGTAAGGTGCTGAGAATACTATGGAAAGATGCTACAGGGAAGTTGTGAGAAGGCAGAGCCCAGAAGCAGCTAGCAAAAGTGGTCACAGGTTGTTCTTCCTTTGTGGGCTGATTTTCCTTGCAATCTACAGTGCTGGCCCCTCCCCTGCAGACCCAGCAGCCTGTGTTTTCAGGATAGAATGCTAGTCCACAAGCTTTTTCATCCTCTCAGCAAACATTTATCCAGCCCTGTGCTGTGAGCCACGCATGGTGCTGGGAGAGAGGACTGTAGTGGCCTATGGAGTCTCTATTCAGCCATTGGAATTTTTAGGTGCCAATAAAAGATTTAGTGATTTTCACCTTCTCCTAGCCACATTTTAGGAACAGAGTGTCTTTTAAGACCATCTTTTCGAATGTATCCACTTTAAAAATAACAAGGTTAAGGCCCAGAGAGGGAAAATTACTTGCCCCAGATCACACAACTCTTTGTGTCAAAACTAGGTCTGGAACGCAGGACTCTTAATCTTCTGCTTTTTATTACATTGCCCCGTATTGCTTAAAGGGCTACCCAGGGAATTCAGTTCACCAGGGAACATCTTGCCTCTCCAAACATTCTTGCTAACAAAGATCTTACTACACAAGTTTAGGAAGATGTCACTATTGCAAATTCATAGCACTCATATTAACGGCAAAGCTAAAACATTCCTACTGTCACCCACCTCCAACTAATTAAAAAAGGAGGTGTTGTTGTTTTTGAAGTCTTGCCCTTCCAACCAACCTTGAAGTAATTTTAAATAGAGAATTTTAAATGAAAATTAAGGCAGTTTTGTGATAAAGAGTGCCTGCCTTTTGGTCTGGGGCACTCGTTGTGTGAGCTAGTCTTTCAAAGCTGCAGAAGTAATAAGTTGGCAGGATCTCACATAGGAGATAATAGATAAAAACCTACATGTCTGGTTTCAGGACCTCCAGGAAGCTATTGTTGCCCTTCTTCCTTCTTTCCCAGTTCTTTAATCACTTTCTGGCAGACACCTGCGGCCCCACTATAGAAGCTTCATCTCCTTGCTTACATCTGGGTCATGATAAATAAAAGTACCCCAGGAGGAATAAGTGCTTAGCAGTTATTAACAATTCATACTTAAATGTGAATGCTTTCAGAGTTGGCATTGAGAGATACAAGTGGGGAGAGGCATGCTGGCCAAGGGCGGCTGAGGGGTTTAGAGACACATGGTGGTGGAAATAGCAGATCAGGAAGACACAGAGACCCCCAGAAGATGAGCGTTTGACTGCCTTGTGGCTTTGCCTGTGACTGGGCTGGGGTCCTCAGAATGGAGGAAAAAAGGGAACTAGAGAATTCCTGCATGGGTTTTCCTGACAGAGCATGAACAAGATCTGCTTGGAATTCCTTGCACACCCACTGATATGGTTTGAATGTGTGCCCCTGTCAAATCTCGTGTTGAAATGTGATTCACAATGTTGGAGGCAGGGCCTGGTGGGAGGTGTTTGGGTCATGTGGTTCGTTGCCTCCTGAATGACTTTGTGCCCTCCCCATAGTAATGAGTGAGTTCTCACTCTGATAGTTCACAGGAGAGCTGTGGTTTAAAGGATCCTGGTTCCTCCTTTCTCTCTCTCTCTCTCTCACTCCTGATTTTGCTATGGAAAGTGCCTGCTCCCATTTTGCTTTCCACTGTGATCATAAGCTTCCTGATGCCCTAACCAGAAGCTGAGCAAATGCTGGCACGACACTTGTACAGCCTGCAGGACCATCAGCCAATTAAACCTCTTTTCAATATAAATTACCCAGTCTCAGGTATTTCTTTACAGCAATGCAAAAACAGCCTAATACACCTGCATTGTGCAATCCAGCCTCCAGGCACGTGCATATGCCATCACTTCTGCCTGGATGGCCTTACCTACCACTTTGCATGAATAAACTCTCTTACATTTGAGGCTCATACTGGGCATTGTTGCTGCCCCAAATCCTTCCCTGAACCCTTAGGTGGGCTCCTTCCTGTCCCCACTCCACCCATGCTCTACCACTACTGCACTTCAGTGGTGACCTGGCCATCATCTCTTTACTTTTTGCTGCCTCTGTTGTGTGACAGCTTCTCAAGAGAGGGACTATGTCTCATTCATCACCACATCACTACATCCCTAGTCTCTGGAACCAAGCAGGACCTTGGTGAAGATGCATATCTGGCTGTGTGGATCCACCCTGCCCAAGTGGCCAAGTGCCTGCATATGGTTGAGAATGGAGATAAAGCCTGCTGGCACTCCACATAGCCAAGAAAGCCCAAAACAGGACCTTATGAGTACCCTGAATTTTTTTAAAAGGCACATTTTTCACCATGGCTGACTAGAGGAAGGTGGCTGGAGAGAGCAAATGTGATTGGGTACATATGGCCTGTGGTTGACCACATGAGAACTTGAGCCCAGTGGCTAGGGTTTCTATACCCAGTCACAGCACTCTGTCACCCTCAGGGAAGACCCACCTGGCAGAACTGAAGAGTTCTATGTGGAGATGCAACCATAAAAATATTAGTTGGCACGTGAAGTTCTTGGCGTTGTTTATGGCTGCATTGACTTGAGGTTCTCCAGATGTCTTGATCCAAAATGAGCTCTCCATTCCCTGAACAACTCAAAATGGTGCACTTCTTTCAGGGCCTGTGCAGGGATGGAAGGTGAAGAAGAACAGCACAGAAACGGAGTGGGAAGTAGGAGTGGGGCCAGGATGTGAAGGAGTTTCCGGTTTAGATAAGGAAAAAGGAAACAAAAAGAGGAGGGAGAAACAACGTCCAAGTGCTACAGTCGGTGCTTGGTCCAGCCCGTCACACATGTCCCGAGCCCAGAGACTGATTCTGCATGTCTACAGTGGGGTCAGGGAGCTCATTTGTTTCTTTGTTTGTTTAACAAGCTCCTTTGGTGATTCTACTGGACATCTCCCACTGTGGGTACCACCAGATCAGAAGCTGTCGGTCCTGACTGAACATTAGAATCACCTCGAGAACTTTGAGGGAAAAGAATTCTGATGTCTGAGCCCTACCCCCAGATTAATTAAATCAGAATATCTGACAGTGGGGTCTGGGCATTCCAGTTTTTAAAATGCTTAGTTGAGTGGAATTTTCAAGCTCTAAAAATATACTTTGTTGACATATTATAAACTAGTAATTTTGCAAAAGCTTTTTGCATAAGTTCTCAGATGTACATGACCCTAATTAATAAACCTCAGGACTCAGATTTCATTTTAGTGTCATAAGCTTTTAATTTGTTATATTTGAGTGTGGGATTCATGAGTGATTATTGAAACCAACAGAGAGCTAGGATGACAGATTTTGGGATGTCTCTAAAGTCTTTCCAGACCAGCTTATCCTATTAAGAGGCTATATTCAAAACTCGACATTCAGACAACCAGAACAGAAGGGCAGATGAGTAATAATTGAGGAATCTCAGCTATCTCAGGATCCCACACACCAACCTTTGTAGGAGTAGGAGAGCTCAATGTCAAGATATCCTTGTTTGGTATGAGGATTATAGGAATTGCAGGGTTATTCCTTAAATGTAGGGGGAATGGATTCATGATCAAGAGCTGCCATTAATTTCCATAGTATCTTGGATAACAAATAAAAAAAGTGTCAAGGGAGGAAAGCAAAACTTTGACAGTGGCCTCATTAAGTGGAAAACATATTTCCTCTATTAGGATAGGGATTCTCCAAGGAAGGCTTAAGTGAGGAGACCTCTTCTTCAAATTAAGCCAGTGTGGAAAGGAGTTGTGTTTATTTGAGGCTGTAGATTTGTATCGCTCTTTGGTTTCCTGTGTTTTGGTACATTTCTGAGGTGGAAGAATTCCAGCTTTCAGCTTTCCTGATCCAAGCATTGAGAGCCATAATCAGGTCTAAAGAATAGGATGACAGTACCTTAAATAGCTGTGAAAATGTTTCCGGATGTTGAGAGAACACAAAGGCTTCCAATAAACTTCAGTAGAAAACTTCCAGGAATCGGTCCCAGACCTGATCCCTCAGCTTCAACCATCTATATTCCTTGGGTTCCAGCCCTTCTCATCTTTGACTCTTGAACGACTTGAAAAAGGTGTCTGGTTGGAGGGTGTTGCTTTTCACAGAAATTCAATGGTCTTGTAAAGAACATACATGCATGTATCTATCATTGTACCAACAGTTAACCAAACATGAGTCACTTTTCCCTCTCTCTCTTCATAGTAAATGCATGACTGACCTAGTTTAGGAACACTCTCCTCTGGTCAATGAACTGTAGCTGTAGTTCCTCCTGTATTTGCTTTCTTTGTTGAATTTATTGCTTCATACACAAAACCCTGAACACTAGGTACTATTGAAGTTTTGTGCCATCAAAGAGAGGTCTATTGACTCTTTACCAAGGCATAGCATTTCATAAACAGAGTGTTTAAGAAGCTCTTCCTAAATGTTGTTCTTCTCTGGCCATATGACAATAATCATAAATGTATAAAGGAAATACTATATGTTTTACATATTGTTATCCAATTACATAACAACTCTGCCACCAATTTGAAGATAAGGGGCCTGAGGCTAAGTGTGTAGGTGAGTTGCCTGCTGAGTAACAAACCAGCCCAAAACTTAGTGGTTTTAAACAATGACAACACTTATTTTGCTCACAAACCTGCAGTTTGGCCAAGACTTGGTGAGAATGGCTAATTTTACTTCAGTAGATGTCATTTGGGACAAGTCAATACCTGGGGGCTGCAATAATCAGAAATTACATTCATTCTCTTGTCTGGTTGTTGAGGCAACCTGTCATCTGAAAACTTAGCTGAGACTATTAGCTGGAACACTACAGAGAACCTCTTCATGTGCTCTGGGTTTCCTCACAACATGGTGGCTAGGTTCCAGGGGCAAGCATACCAAAAGATACAGAGAGAGAGAGATAGGCAGAAGCTGTATCACCCTCTATTACCTAATCTCCGAAGTCACACATTGTGTAACTTCTGCCATATTCCATTCACGCAGGCAGCCACAAAGGCCTGCCCTATTTTAAGAAGAAGGGAAATGTGGACTCCACCTCTAGCTGGGACTGTGGAAAGGTTATGAAGGGCATACAGGATTGGAAATAGTGCTGCAGACATTTTTTCTGCTGGTTGGTGTTGTGGAGGAATTTGAACCCAGGTCTGCATGGGTCTATACAATGCCCCTAACACTGTACCACAGTATTCTGTGAAGTTGAGGACTGAAATCTGCCTCTACTGCAATGGAATTTAGCTGTTAAATATTACACCTGGGCTAGTGAGCAGAAACAGCCAAACTTGGAGGCAGAGAGTGTGGACTCTGGGCTTTCCCAAGGCACAGTGCAGGTTTATAGTATTAACATATGAGAGCCATTCTGCCTTCCCAAGATTGGTGGAATCACTTGGAAGATATATCAAGGCCATTAAACTTATATTTCTTGAGTACTTACAGGTTTCTGAGAGTAGATAAATAAATCACTGAGTCACATTCATGCTAACGGAGCATAGCAACTAGATTACTGGAAGGGCAGATCATTTAGTTTTGAAAAATAGTAATAACAAGGCATATTGTCTGACTTATAAGAAAACCTCAAGTATCTAGTAACTGGTGAGATATTTAATTGAAATGAGGCAAATTCTAGAATAACATATGACATTGGAATGAGATAGGCTAGGAGGTGGAACCAACAAGGGAGACTTGAGCCAAGCAAGCCCTACAGCCTTTCAACATTTTCCCTTGTTTTCTTTCCTTCTCTGACTCTCCTTTGTACTTTTGTTTAAAGCTTAGGGTAAGTAGCATGTTTATAGGCCTAGAAGCCAGAGTTATTGCTGACTTGGGAAGGACAATCATGTTTTCAAGAATAGATAAGTTCTCCAAAGAGCACCAAGCATGGAGGGGAAGAGTGGTGAGCTGAGAGGGCAAATACCAGAAAGAGGAGGATGTCAGCAAGAAGAATGAGGAAGAAAAAGGGGGCCACAGGCAGGGCCAGTGCATAACATGCAGTGCCTACTGCCAAATGAAAATGAGGGATCTAGGCTCCAAAATTATTAAGAATTTCAGGATAGCAAGAGTAGAGCATTAAACTAAGTGTGGGGCCCCATTATTCAACTGCACAGACTGCCTGCCTGTAAAGCCGGCCCCTGCCTCCTAAGAGGCACCAAGTGGCAAGGGAGGCTGCAGATGGCTAAGCTTTAAGAAGAAAGGATAATCAAAAGTTTTAGCTATAAGACAAATACCAGGTAGGTGAAGACACAAAGGAAAAAAATTGACTAACCCAGAAAGAGATTAAAAGACAACAATTTCAGAAGTTGTTAAACAGAAGCAGAGCTGGCAAGAGGTTTAAAAGAAACCCATTCATTTATTCAAATAGTGGGACATGGAAGAATAGGAAAGAAGCCACGTGGGAGTAGAAAGAAGGGGCTGGGAGAAGGGGCAGTGGTGTTGAGTTGGAAAGGGCAGTTCTTTCTCAGAGAGTGTCTTGAAGTACGGGAGGATGAATATACACTCAGTGGTGGATGGACGTAAAGCTCAAGGCAGGCTGAAGGACAGACACTCCAACAGGCCACAAACACAGTGGCATTGTGCAACATACAAAGTTGTAGGTGGCCTTGGGCCCAAAGCCACCATCAAACCAGGCTAGTTATACATCAAAGGCACCACTGGACCCTGCTCACTTAGAGATGTAAACCAAGGAGCCTGCTAAGTCTGGAGCTTACTACGAGTTCTTTTGGAAGGGGACATGTACACAACTATATTCAATTGTTTACAAAACCATCTGGTGAGCTAAGGTGCAGATGACAGATACTGAATTAACAGGTTACCTGAATCAAGTAAAATGTTTATGCCAGGCGTAATGGTTAACTTTATGCATCAACTTGGCTGGGCCATAGTGCCTGGATATTGACCAGACATTATTCTGGATGCTTCTGTGAAGGTGCTTTTTTTTTTTTTTTTTTTTGATGACATTAATATTCAAATTGGTGGATTTTGAGTAAAGCAGATTGCCCTCTATAGTGTGGGTGGGTCTCATAGAGAAAAAGACTGATCCCCTCCTCTGAAGAAGAGGGAATGCTGCCAGCAGACAGTCTTTGGATTCGAACTGTGGCTCTTCCCTGGGGTTTCAGCCTGCTGGCCTACCCTGCAGATTCTGAACACACCAAGCCTCCAGAACTGTGTGAGCCTGTACCTTAAAATAAATCTCTCAATCTTCACACTCCAACTGGTATGTATTTGTATTTATATACATATACATATATGTAATGTTATTATAGTGTATTCTATTAAAATAAGATGTGTCTATGTTTCTCCATATATAGTAGATATAACAGGATATGTGTGTGTGTATATATGTACACATATGTGTGTGTGTGTGTATATATATATATTTATATAAAAATACACACACACACACACATACATATTGTGCTGGTTCCGTCTCTGGAGAACTCTGACCAGCATACCTAGAATTCTTCATATCACAATGTACAAGGAGCAGTCTACATAGAGCTGATTCAGCCCATATGTTAAACTTTAGATAAATGTTGAGGGTCTCTGTAGCCTCAAATGTATACCTGTTACCTGTTTCTTGAATGAAAAATGCCTGGGTAACCCCAGTGAATTAGGCCTTTTGTGGCTTCTGTGAAAGAGAATGTTGATTTCTTCAAGAGCAGACCTCTCTGTCCTCATGTGGACCACGTACCACCAAGTCCCATCCCTGCTAATTGAAGTCTTACCAGCCAAATTGTTGGAAGGATAGACCGTTTGGTGTTAAAAAAAAAAATAGTCACAACTAGAAATGTTGTCTGACTTACACTAACTAATTAAAAATGGACAGCTGCAAATATTATTATGAAGAAAGCTTCTTTGTCTAAACAGTTTAGATGAGTTATTATGTTTAAAGAAAGTCCTCGTCGTGTGGCCTTTGCCACTTTGCCACTCTTTTCTGAAGGACAACAGCCAACGTAGTCTGCTCAAAGCTGGAAGTCAGGAGTTAGAGAGACCTGATTCTGCTGTGGGAACTGGCTGTGCTACCATGGGCAATTCATTCAACCTTTCTGGGCCTATTTCTCTACCAGTAAAAAGAAAGAGCTGGAGTACAGCATTCCTGAGGTCAGATACAGCCCTACTGTTGTATAATTTTTATCTGTACACTTAACAAAATTATTTAATCACTTGAGTCCTCAGGGACAAGTTTCATGGGCGACAGCAACAAAAAGTGGGAATGTGACGTAAATGGTGACTTAATTATCTTTCTTGAGAAAACTGAGGTTTCCTTCCTAATACTTCATCCAGGACTTAACCTTGCCAGGTTTTTAAAGAAATCAAAGGTCATAAAAATCTTACATTTTGAAATAACAGACATTTAAGCATCTGAGGTAGTCTGGGTCCAATCAGGAGTGAGAAACTACATGGTAGGTTAAACAGGAGAAATTCAACATGAAGTATTACGTAAGATAAAAGAGTAACCATGACATATAAGGAAACTCTCTACAGTACCCTAGGGCTGAGGGAGAGGAGCCAGGGAAGGACAAACTTAGAAGCTGTTCGCAACCTGGCACAGAAGTTCACTGGTTTGGTCAGGCCAGAGCTGGTCTGGAGTTGCTGAGCAAGCAATAGGCCACGCCCCAGAGTTCAGGCAGGGAACAAGCAATCAGCATCGGTACAGCGTGCAGCAGGATCCAGGTGTCAGTGGAGAAGAAGGCCTTCAGGACACATGGGGCTTGCAAAGGAAGTGACCAAGCTATGTGGACACCCTGGCCATAGGCCAGCTGGATATAGGCTTAATGGGGGCTTTGGTTTCTGTGTCAAGAGTGCTGGAAAGGTTATTACCAGGCTGAGGCTACGAGGTGCCAGGTGGGTTGCATGCTGAGCCTATAGCTGGGATGGCTCCACTGCGTGCTGTCACAGCTACACCGTCCACCCCCAGCCCACACCACAGTCAGCAAGAAAGCCTCTTCCTCCTGTAGTGCCCGTCTAGTTCTCCTTGGTGAGAAAGCCTAACTTTGTACTCACTTTAAAGGAGAAATGTTTAAAGAAATTCCCCATTCTCACAGAGCATATATTCAAGGGTGCATTGCAGCTGAAAGGCAGTAAGTTGATAACTGACACATCTATCAAGCTTCAATGTCATCTGGTCACTTTCTACAATTTCTTCTTGGATCCTCTCTGAACGATTCCTCCCACTTCCGGACTTGGGTACCCTCGAGTGACTTTTGGCCAATTATCAGCTTTCCCTTCATTATCTGTAGACCAAGAATTACATACCTGGTGTGTCCATGGAACGTCTTAAAGCAATGGTTCTCCAATGTTGTTCATAGACTTCTGGGGTCCCTAAAAGGCTTTCAGGGGTTTTAAGAGGTCACAACTATTTTTAGAGTTACATCAAGATGGTATGCTTCTCTCTCTGGGATTGGCATTTCGTAGGTAAATTCACTGGTGTTTCAGCACAGATCCAAGCAGTGGCATAAGTGGTACTAGCCAGTCATGCATATGCAGAAAAAAAAACAAAAACAAAAACAAAAAACAGCGTCAATTATGAATGTCCTTGATGAAGCATTAAAAATTATATAATGTTATTATATCTCAACTTTTGCATACATGTCTTCTAAACATTCTGGTTGATGAAATGGGAAATGCACATAAGCTCTTTGGCTGCATTCCAAAGTCTCATGGTTGTGAAAGGAAAAGCACTTGTATGATTGAGTTGCCAGCTGAACCAGCTGCCTCCCTCACAAAGCAGTTTTTACTTAAAAGGGCAACTGGCTGACACACCGTGCTTACTCAGACTTAGTATTTGTCAGTATTTGCTATAGCCTGGGAGGCAGAAGTTGCAATGAGCTGAGATCGCGGCACTGCACTCCAGCCTGGATGACAGAGCAAGACTCTGTTTCAAAAACAACAACAACAACAACAAAAGCCCCATATACCCCAACTAAATACCAAGAGATTAAATGTGGAAGCCAACTTCTATTAAGCCAGATGTTAAAGATTTTGTAAAAATATAAAACATTGCCACTTTTACTAAATTTCTTTTATTTTTAGAAAATATAGTTATTTTATGTTTATGTTAATAGACACATTAATTATAGCATTTTTATAAATATTTAGATTTGGCTTTATCTTACAACACAGTAAATATCAATAACTATCATCCACATAAATAAAACCTTTCTGGGATCCTCAACAATCTTTAAAAGCATAAAAGAGTTTGAAGACTAAAATGTTTGAGAACCACAGTCTTAAACAAATCTCCATTTTCCACTTGAATTTACAAAATTGCAGGAAGTTATAGGTGCAATGGTTGAGGCCAAGAGGAGATAATTTACCTAAGGTCATTCACATGGTGAAGTAGAAGCAGAGATGGGTCTAGAACCACAGTCTCCGGCTAGTGTGCTACATAACTCAGGCTAGCCATGTATGTGTGTATGTAGTATGTATGCATGTATTTTAGGATGCTTTTCAGAATGCCAGTGAGATAATTTTGAGATCCTCAAGCCACAAAAAGGGAGGGACATCACCCTCCCCTCAATGTGCATCCTTTTAAATAGGCACTGAATATGAAGTAAGTTTCAGGTGCCTGTGCTTGTTGCTGCTGAAGCCAAACAAAATAAAACATCAACTGTGTTTTGAGGGAGCTAAGCTCATAATATGTGGAGAGAGATCATATGAAAGGCAATATATAATAGCATATAATACGAAGTATCAAGCATATAACATGAAGTACAATCATACAGCTTATATAATTACATTATGCTACTAGTACTGGTATCATCATATGGAATATTATATATGGTATGATATTTTATAATAAGTTGTTATATACACTGTAGAGAACAGGAAGTACTTTGGGATTATAGCTGGCAATTGTGTTCAAAGCAGAATCTTGACCTTGGGAAGTTTGCCATTAGCTGTTAATATATATATACCATCGTCTTTTGACGCTTCCCTTATTGCATTAGTTTCCAAGAAATTGCTATACACAGTATAGCTGAAAGCAGCAGAAATTGATTCTCTTACAGTTCTGGAGGCCAGAAGTTCAAAATCAAGGTGTGGGCAGGACCAGGCTCTCTCCAGAGGCTCCGAGGAAGAATCCTTCCTTGTCTCTTCTAGCTTTTGGTGTCTGCCACCAATCCTTGGCGTTCGTTGGCTTGTAGATACATCACTCCAATCACTGCCTTCATCTTCACATGACTTTGTCCTCTGCATGTCTGTGCCCAAAGTTCCCTCTTTTTGTAAGGACACCAGCCATGTTTAGAGCCCATTCTAATCCAATATGACCTCATCTTAAAGTTGATTCCACCTGCAAAGACCCTGTTTCCCAGTAAGGTCCCATACACACATTCCAGGGGGACATGAATTTGGGGGAACATGATTCCACCTAGGACACTGCTTTTGTGCCGGTCCCTGGCCCCCAGTGCTCAAAATCTCTCTGGAACAAAGTCCACCTGGGTTTTCCCTCACACTTTTCAGGATGTGGGGTCCAGCTGAACCCCACCTGGTTCTTCTCTGTTGATGTTTCAGGTGGTTGTCACAGCTCATCACATATAACCCATGAGTTTAACAAACTATTTCTTAGGGCCACAAGGCTGTTGGGGTTTGAGGGGGAATAGAGGAAGCTGAAAGAGGGACACCCAGACAGTGGAAGTAAATGGTAGCATCCTCGCATATTTCTATTGGCCTTTGACAATTTTTGTTTACTAAACCTAGAATCATAGTTTAATATAAGATTAATAAGACATAATGAAAATGTAGGGAGCCATGAAGGACACCATGCCCTAAGCTCCAGGCAGAGCTGATTGCACATGGACCGGAGGATGTCCATAAAATTCAACACCAGCCCTCGCAGCACCGGGGGAGGACCTGTCACCTGGCTGGACCCTCAGGCTGGCTCCAGGAATGGCAGCTCAGAGCACTGGATCTCTAGCCAGACCACCTTGGTTCATCCTGGCTTCACCACGATGATAACCTTAGGCCTCCGTTTCACATTTGTAAGAGCTGAAAATATCCCTCTTTACAGGCTTCTCATGAGAAATAAACAAGTTAATAATATAGGTAAATCCTTTAGAACAATGCCTGACAATATAGACATAAGTTATTATTAATATTATTATTATATGAATTTTTAATGTAGTTGATAAATCCACTATTTTGCTAGTTCCTCCTTCAATTCCCTTACCCTCCCACCACCACCACCAGAGGAAAACAGGTAACAGTATATGGATCTGGCTTCTGTTTTTATTTTTGCTTTTTTTTCAATTCTCCTCTTGTTACTTCCACCATTCCTGGCCCTGGGGGAATTCTTCCTGTGTCGGGATGTCTTACAGGACCCAGAACCTGGTACCTGTCAAGTGCTTCTTGAGAAGTTCCTAGGGAACTTACATCATAAACTCAAGTTAGGACCAAGCTATTATTAAATTGGTAGCCACCTGTCTGAGCATGTTTTATTGGTAACTTTAGCTCTGTGGGCAGGTGTAGCGCCCACACTGTGCTCTCCCACCTTTCCCATTTTATGTAACAGAGTCCGTGCTCTCTCAAGACTCAGGGGTGGGTCTGTTTCCAGCACTGGGGAAAAGTGAGAACTGTATAGGGAGTGGGGCTTTTGGTATAGTTAAGAGGAAGGTAAAATAACTGTAATTTCATAGCAATTACATACAGCGAACTGTCAAAGGTTCCAGTTTTCCATTATAAACCTGAGCCCCTGCTGGGAGCAACTTGCAAGGTAGAAAAAAGTGCATAATGAGGTTCTAATGTATGAAAGAAGGCATCGCTGCCTCCCCACCTGAATGCCGCAGCAGCAAAACAAACCTCAAGGGGGAAAACCGTGCTGAGCTTTGGGAATGCATTTGTTTTCTCCCTTTCTTTTGAAAAAACAAAAACAAAAACAAAACCTCAGGAAGCCCCCATTCCTGGATGTTGGTTGGATTGTTTACAGCTTTGCACGAGTCTTCAGTACCCAGGCCCACACATGCCCTCCCTGTCAGTGGAATCCCCTGCCAGGCCACCTGCAGGGGCCATGGTTTCCAGGGCAGCCAACATCAGAGTCTGGAGCAAATGGGTTATTTCTTCCTCTAAGTATTATGTTGGCAGCCAATAAACCACCCAATGGAAATGAATTCTACAGAGACCAATTCCCCAACCTTTTTTGTTTGTTCATAGGTTTGCTTGAAATTAATTCTTTATGAAATTCATGGATCTGCAGCCCACTCAGAAGTGCAGTAAAGAAGACTTGTTTTTCAGACCTAAAAAAGCCTATTATTTAGAGGAAGGGAAATGAAATGACAGAAGTGCAGAACACCCAATAATAATGCTGTTATTTTTACATGGGTTTCTGTCTTATCCCCAAGCCCACCCTACAGAAGGCCATAAGCTCCTTGGAGGAATTCAGTTTTGAATCTCCTGGGCAATTTTCTCTAGTGCCTTGCACATAACTGATAGTCAATATGTATTTGTTGAGTAAAAGTGTAATTTAACAAATGAATAGCTTATTGACAGTGAAGGCCA
Source organism: Theropithecus gelada (assembly GCF_003255815.1). Classification (NCBI taxonomy): domain Eukaryota; kingdom Metazoa; phylum Chordata; class Mammalia; order Primates; family Cercopithecidae; genus Theropithecus; species Theropithecus gelada. Next base: position 48,290,251 of record NC_037671.1, on the reverse strand, counting down.
AGTACTAGCCAGAACTAAGTGGCGTATTGATTAAAACCTTGAGCTTCCTGATTAGCCTCCATATAGGGATATGGGATCAAAGTCTGAGATATTTATATTCATGACATCCGTGTGGTGTGAACCAAGGACCAGGGGGTGGGGGAGGGCAAACTACAGAGGAACATATTTTGGCTAGGTACTAAAGGAAAGCATTTCTAACTGTTAGAGCAATCCTCAGAATGAACTGCTTTGAGTTATATTAATACAAATGACTGGTCAGTGGAGATATTCAAGCAGAAACTAGATGATTACTTGGGGGTGTAGAAGTTGGCATTCCAACATCATTTGTATCAGACTAAGTGACGTTGCAGGTCTACTTTTACCACAAGATGCCAGGGTTCTATGATTTCATAAAGTTATGATTTTGCATTTCAGTTCAGCAAGTATTTATTGAGCCCTTATATGGTGCCAGGCATTGTCCTGCATGGACATTAAGAAGACAAAGATGAATAATATCAGGCTACTGCCCTTTGAAGTTGCTGGGACATGGTTTTAGTAAGGTCTCCTCAGACCTGCATTTGGGCGTTACAATCTTATGTTCCCTCTGCTAATTGCACCTGCCCACTCAGGACACTGGTTCTCTTCTTTCCAGGCTGGAATCGATGGGGAAAGCATTGGCAACTGTCCATTCTCTCAGCGCCTCTTCATGATCCTCTGGCTGAAAGGAGTCGTGTTCAATGTCACCACTGTGGATCTGAAAAGGTAAAGTACATTGCATAAATGAGGAGTATGTTTAGCTGCACGAACAGAGAACCTTCCATGAAGGAGGGCAAAAGCCTCCCTTGGCTCCCAGCAGCCCCTTGCTCACACTTCATTGTCCAAAACTGTGTCTCAGGGTCCAGTCTTGGCTACAAGACAGTCTGCAAAGGCAAGTATTTCACTTGGTGCCACGCACTTCACTGACCTGATTAGCAAGTTTCCATTAGCAAAGAAGAAGGAAGGAATGGGCACTGGCATTGCAACTAAGTGTCCAGTGCACAGATGGGCACAGACATCTAAAAATACAGGATTAGTCATTTCAGTAGTACTAAGGCCATCATCTGTGGGACCCTAGCAGGACTTCAGGTGTGAGAGTCTGAGTCTTCAGAGAGTTGTGATCCAGACCCTTTCCTATGCTATGTTCCCAGCTTTAGAAGTCCTCAGTGTGACAGCTCTAGATTACAGGCTTGGGTGGAAAGTAGCTACTGTTCTGTTTTTAGAGTGCAGTTTCATGACTTACAAACACCAGGAACCACACTCTTTTCACTCCCACAGAATGTATTCTGTTTTCTGTCTTCTACCTGTTGTTTAAATGTGGAACAGCTCGAGGCTCACCCCATGAGTGTTCATCTTCTGCCTCTACCTTCATCCCTGGTGAGCTTGACATATTCTCCTTGTCATCTTTATATGAATTATTCTACACCCAGAGCCCTGCTCTCATCTAGATATTTTCACTTGGATGTTCTGTTATCATATATGTCTAACATTGTATACATCAATTTGTATCCTTTTCCTTTGAGTTGAGCTCTTCCTGAACTCCTTTTTTCTTCTATTTTCTTTTTGTTTTTATATATTTATTTATTTATTGAGACAGAGTCTCACTCTGTCACCCAGGCTGGAGTGCAGTGGTGCGATCTCAGCTCACTGCAACCTCTGCCTCCTGGCTTTAAGCAATTCTCTGCCTCAGCCTCCTGAGTAGCTGGGATTACAGGCACGTGCCACCACGCCAGGCTAATTTTGTATTTTTAGTAGAGACGGGGTTTCACCATCTTGGCCAGGCTGTTCTTGAACTCTTGACCTTGTGATTCACCCACCTCTGCCTCCCAAAGTGCCGGGATTACAAGCGTGGGCCACCGCGCCTGGCCTTTTTCTTCCATTTTCCAGGCACTAAACACTTCCTGCTCCTTTCTATTGCTGCCTTCATTGTTGATCAGTAGCCAAGTCTAGAGCATTCTCTTATTGCACTCTCTCTTCCTCCAAACTCTCTTTTTCATTCTCAAAGCCTACAACTGGTTCAAGTCTCACCACTGCCATCCTGATAGTCTCATCCTGTTCTTCAAACTGGTCTTCCAGGTTCACACGTTCTCTCTCTCTTTTTCTCTCTGTCTGGCCCATCCTTTATGTGATTCTAAGGTTATTCTTCCTAAAATAATGCTTTAATCAGGCCACTTTCATGCACAGGGAACCTTTGATGTTTCCCATTGTCCACAGACTTGAGGCATCCAAAGCCGATCTGTCTTTTCCTTCATTCTTCCCAACACTCTTTCCCAACACTTCTCACTGTGACCTATCTACTCTGTCAGGCTGGTCTGCCTTCTGCTGTTCTTCTTCATTCGATCCTCTATCCCTTGGCTGAGCTGCATCCTCCGTCTAAAACAGGCCCTCTCTTCCTTCTTGTCCCTGGCCTCAGGCTCAGCTTCAGCCCCACCCCCTCTGTGAGGCCATCTCATACCCATCCCCCCACACTCACAAGCACACCTATCAACCCAGCCTCCCTCCAGAATCACCCAGCACCTGCTGTCTATGTTGCCTTGTGTCGTTATTCAGTGTTTCATCAAGTTATGAGGTTTGCACCCCTAATGCTTTACAGCTGGTGAGAGCTTTCTCATTAAATAATAATAATAATAATGTATAATCCTTGAAGGAGGTCTTACTACTCTGTGTTATTTGAGAAATAACTGAGACAGATATATTTAAATGACATGCCCAAGATGCCAACTAGAAATTAGAGGGGCTAAAAACTCCATCTGCTTGGTTCAAAAACTATGCTCTCCGTAATACATCAGTTATGAAGTTTGTTTCATCTTTCAAATGAGACCTTAAGTCCCTCAAGGACAGACTGGGATCGGGTTTTAAGTTTCTTTGTATCCTTCATAGCAACCAGCTTTTCAAAGGTCCTCAACTACTATCTGTCAAATAAATGAACTTGCATCCACTATGCAATTAGTGTCTGCGATAAGTAAAGAGAGTAGCAGACTTCTGAAAGAGCAGCTTCCTTCAGTGGAGAATTGGAGGTGTTTGGATTGCCATGTGTGAGAGAGGACTTGTATGTCTGCTGGCGAAGAGAGTGGGAGAGGGAACTACCTCTGCCCGCGTGCTTCAGATGGTTTGGTTCCTCCTTCACACGAACACACCTGGTCCAGCCAACACCCCTTTGACGTAGGCCAGGCAAGTAGCACCACTCCATTTTTCCAGATAAGAAAACTTTCTTACTGTCCCCCCCACCCACCAACACACACAGTAATTTCTAAGAAAACTGATTTATTTTCCTGGTACCACCCTTTAGTGACTGAATAATCTTGAACTTTCAGAGCCTTGGTTTCCTCACCTGTACAATGTGTGTTTTTAATCAATAGGATTGTGGTGAGGATTTATTGAGGCAGGCCATGTAAAACATTTGCTATCAGTCCTGTACCTGACTCATAGCAAGAACTCCATGTGTGTTGGCTATTCTTAGAATTATCACTGGGTTCCCGGAGCTGGCAATCCAGTAAGGAAAAGAAGACCGACACTCATTACACAGTTCATAAATCATACCTGGCAATATGTCATCCAATGCTAATGATATAGTCTCAACTATAAATGCTGAAGCAGGGTCAACAAAGACAGAGGGCAGCAACTCTAGCTAAGCATCGGTGGCCGCAGGCAGTACTTTCCAAGGGCGTCTGACTCCAGTGGCCATGATTCTCTAGAGTCCCAGGAAGAAACCCACCGCCACCACCACAACACATTTCTGTATCTTTAAGCCACAGAGCGGTGACTGAGAGCACACATGTTGCTGCCTTGTGTCAGCTCTAAAAACCAGGAGCAAATAAAGAATGTCCTTTCATTGTCTAAAATGAGGGACATGCACAAAGTAAACAAAGGGACTAAGTAAATTAGATTTTAAAAATACTTTCCGTCTCAATTGTCTGAGTTCCAAGTGCCTCAGAATGCAGCTGGAGAGCGTGTGTGTTTGGGGAGGGACATGGGAGTAGCACAGTAATTGAAATTCTTCTCTTCCCCTCCCAAACTGATTACGCCAGGAATTTGTTTCATTACAGACTCCTCTACCCCCACTGTTTACTTTTTTACAGTTTCTGCGTTTAATGTTTTCCACTCCCGACTCCCACAAGAAATGTGGCATTCTCAGAGAGAGCATTTGGGGTGAATCCGACGTTCCAGCTCTGTCTTGGAAGTCGCCACCATTTTCTCTCCTCTTCCCTACATTATTTTAGTATAAGCCTCCCCTTTCCCATTTTCCCCAATCTGCCGGCCCTTCTTCCCCCTCACTTTGCTCCCTTCTTGCTCTTGCATTCTGACCAGCTGGCACAGACACAGAAGCACACTCCTGGATATTAACAGGACCTAGCCGTGTCAAACACAAGGCCACTTTCCTTTCCACTGCACTTGGCCTTCCTGCAGGTAGTCAGTGTGCTCCCCAGTGCACACCAGAAACACCACTTAGCACTGCTGTGGGCTAAGTGCAGAAAGTTCAATTAATTGCTCAGTTAATTAATTGTTCATTCATTCGATTGGGGCTGTGTTCCAGAATTTCACCCACTTCTCCATCATCTAGGACTTTCTTTCAGGATAATTTAGGACTTTTGGGTCTCCTCTTTCCCAGCGGGGAGAAATGCGCTGTTGCTTTGGTTATCTTGGATTTCTTTAAGTGTCTGACCCAGAAACCAACAGGCACACCAAAGAGCTGTCTGTCTTCTTAGGGACCAAATTTGCTTCCTATTACATATATATGTATATGTTACCTAAAAGATCCTACTGGGCCCAGCAAAGTTTGCTATAAAAAGAAATAACTTTCACAAACCAAGTGTTCTATTTGAATACAATCACAAAGCAGAAGTTGCATTTACTTAGAAAATAAATTGTTTTTAACTTAAGATAGCATTTAAATAACCCCATAATTTTTAAAAAATAGGCACAATTTCTGACTCCTAGATTTTTGATTTATGTATGTTGAACAGAATTTTTTAATATTTAAAGAAAAATAACTTCTTTCTAGTAAACCTAGAACCATCATAAGTCATATTTTGAGAACAGTAGATGCTTGAATTAAGGTAGATTATGGTGGAGCACGAGTACTGTAGCAGTGGAGTTGCCTGCTGGTCCTCCCCACATTCAACTAAAAGCTGAAAGCCTTCATAACTGGATTGAAGTTTTTACCAATGTCAGACCAACATTTGATTTCTAATTTTGCAGCTACAATCACTCATTTTTAAATTTAAAATATATGAGTTTTTGTTGTTGTTGTTTTGAGACCGAGTCTCACCTTGTCCCCCAGGCTGGAGTACAGTGGTGACATCAATGGCTCACAACTGCCTTGAACTCCTGGGCTCAAGCAATCTTCCTGCTTCAGTCTCTCAAGCAGCCGAGACTGTAAGCATATGCCTCCATGCCCAGCTAATTTTTGTTTTTTGTTTTTTTTTGTAAAGATGGGGTCTCGCTATGTTGCCCAGGCTGGTCTCAAACTCCTGGGCTCAAGCGATCCTCTCGCCTCAGCCTCCCAAAGTGGTGGGATCACAGGCATGAGCCACTGTAGCTGTCTCAAAAATGCATGCTTTATTCATGTAGCCATTAAAAATATGTATCTACTGAGGGCCTCCTATATGCCAGGCATGGTTCTGGGTCTTTTCCTTCATGGAGCTTGAATCGTAAGGCTTTCTCTCAGGTATCTTCTTACTCACCAATACTCCCCAATAGGAGGTTCTTGGTTCAGAATCCTTGGTACTAGCCTACCTGGTGTTTGTGGAGGAATAATCTTAGCAATAAGAAGACTTTTGAAAACGTCTTCATTTAATAGTTTTGTTTTCAATCTAATAGTTTGTTTATTTTCCTGGCTACCCAAAGGCCATATCTGGGGCTGTTTATAGGTCAAAAAAAGTATTTTGTTGAGTGTGACAAAAGGCTGACCAATGTTAGACATTAGTTATTAGATATTAAAATATAAGTTACACACAGTAGAAGCATCTAACTTGAACAAATGGCCCAAACTCCCAATTTTTTTGTATCTGGAGATATTTGTTGGGAGAAAAGTATGATCTAATTCATTAATTTTTGAAGTATGGAATCATGTATAGCACATTTTTGTTAGGCAGATTAGTAAAAGAGTTTTTAAAAGCAAAACCCCACGTCTCCCCTGGGTAATTAAAGCTTGGATCTGACTTAGTCACCTGGATTCTCTCCACTTTTTCAAATAGCACTCAACTCCTTCATCTTGACTTGCTGCTCTCTTGCTGACTGCACTGGACACACTTCCTGGGCCACACCACATTCTTTCAGAACTTTCTCCAACCTCCCCTGCCCTACACTGCACACCATAAATCTGTTTCCCCTGACAGGCATGTTGGATAGTACAGGGCGTCTAAGTTACAATCAATCTTAGGTTTCCCAGAACAGGAAGCACCCTGCTGTAAGCCAACACCTGAATCTTGCTCTGTCTACAGAAAGCCAGCCGACCTGCACAACCTGGCCCCTGGCACGCACCCGCCCTTCCTGACCTTCAACGGGGACGTGAAGACAGACGTCAATAAGATCGAGGAGTTCCTGGAGGAGACCTTGACCCCTGAAAAGTAAGGATCTGTTTCTTTCTGGAGCTGTTGAATGGGAAGAGTTCATGCTGGATCTATAAAGGCCTGGTGTTAACTTTGAGCAGATGCGTTTCCAAAGGAACCTCACCAGTCCAGAGAACAGGACTCTGTCTTCAAAGAGAGAGCCTAGGACCCCCAAAGGGCTGCGAACCTCAAAACCACTCCATGAAATCCACTCAAGAGTAGATATGGCCTATGAACAAGAGCCAGTCACTCCCAACTACACAGAGTGATTTTAGGAGCCCTAGGATACCACGCCTCCCTCGTCCCAGTATGTCCCCTTCTCTCCAGCTCACTTTGCTTGGAAGACCTCAAAGTGAGGGCAAAGTTTCCTTCATTTCAGCACGAGAGCTGAAAGGCTGACAGAATGAAAATAAGTCAGGAAAGGGTAACCCAGTGACTTAAAACAACATCCAGGGTCTTAAATCTGACCAAATCTGGTCTGACTCCACAATTAAACAGATGAAAAAACTAACTAAAAGCAGCTCCTCTTCTGCAAACAGGTTCGGGGAGAGTATAGACCAGAGAGCTATAAGTTCTTGTTGGGTGACATGTTGCTACTGATGGAAAAGAGCATAAAAAGGAGACAGATGGCTGCTAAAATTTACTCAAGCTAGACTTGTTCATTACAGAATACTGTTATCAAGGATTAAAACAATCACAATTTTTGAAAAAATTAGAAAAATAATATTACATGTAGAGTGAGGCAAGAACTTTATCCTGTAGGGTATTATCCTGCAGTGAGTCCTGTGGGGTATCCTGAGAGGGATTAAGCACAGGAGGAGGGGAGTCCTTTTTAAGACCTACTTTAGAGGTTGAGGGAAGTTGGCATCCTAGAGGACCATGAAGCTGGAGATAAAGGAATTAATTCCGGGGACTGTCAAGGCAGGACAGAATGAAGGGCTGAGCCAAGACAGGGCAGGAAAATCGAAGGAGAGGAGTAGGAAAGGTTCAGGACATACTAAGTAAGTAAAGTAAGTGGGATTTGACTATTAAAAACCACTATTCTGCATTTATTTTAAAGTTTCCTTTATTCATCAACACTTTTATAGCCTTCATTTTGTGTCAGGCACCAATCACAGCACTTAGCTAATATGATTCATTTCAACCTTCTAGCATCTTAGGTACTATCATTAACCTCATTTCACAGTCAGGACAGGGTGAGAGTAAGTCACTTACCCAAGGTTGCACATCTAGTGAATTGCTGTTAAAAAATTAAAACTCCCAGTCATGCTCCAATTAAGCCTTAAACAGTCATACATTCTTCCTTAAAAATATTCTTTGTCATCCATATTCAGACAGTTTATTTGCACACTGAGAGTGGAAAGCCACCTCAAGCCCATTGGAAGCAGCTGAGTATACACTTTAAATAAGTGCATTAATTAAATCAATAGGGCAGCCCCACGTAGACACACACATCTCTGAACAGGACACCAGCCAGCCACTTGACTGGAAGTGCCCTGGGGGAGCCCAGACTCCATCCCCGTCCCCGGGACTCAACCTCATGGCTAGCACTGGTTTGAAATCCCCATGAAAAAATATGCTCTTTTCAATAACTAGAGTTTAGACTTTGCCTGGGAGACTCATAGAGGCAAGTTCATGATGCAGTTAACATTTTCCCTTTTAGAAGTAACACTGGCACTCAGGAGTGGGGGCTTCCATCATGATCATTAGGAAGTGGAAAGTGGAAGCAGTGAGGAGCAGAGGGCCCCATTTGGTCTTTTGCCAAGCAGTGGATGGAGGGGTGAGGGGCTCGGGTACAACCCTAGTCTGCTAGTGATGTGCTGTGACCTCTTGAGCCAGTCCCTTCACCTCTTGAACCAGTCCCTTCTCTGCTCTTGGCCTCAGTTCCCTTCTCCGTGACAGGATGCCTCCCAGAGCCCTTCTTGCTCTCTGATTCTTCACATGCCCTTTAGCCAGGTTCCCCCACCACCACCACACCACCCCCAGTACAACTGTGCCTTTCCTGGGCTGCTTCTCTAACTCAGGGGTCTCCAGTCTGCAGCCACAGTGAGACCACAAGGTGGGCAGAGATCACTGGAGTCATATGCCCCATGTGTCCTTGAACATTATTCCAGAGGGGAGTCATCATCTGACTTCATCATCATTTCATCAGATTCTAAGTTTCCGTGATCCAAATAGAACTGGGCAGGGCTGGATGCAGACCCTCCCTCCAGTCTCTCCTCTCCACCTACCTTCCCTGTCCTGAGCTCTGCTCCCACTGGTCCAGATCCTTCTCTGCACTGCAGTTGTGTATAGGAGGTTTTATGAGGTGCATTCCTGCCATGTTAGTGACCTAACAATCCAGTACACTCAGGTAGCCGAACCCTCGAAGCTGTTAAAATGCATATCTCCAGAAGGCTACCAAGGTGGGAGTGCTAAGGGTGAGGCCATCAGGTATTCCAGAGTGCTCCAGGAGTATACCTTAGCTGCCTCTGCACCCATCAGACTGAGGCAGGTGCCATAATCACCTCCCAGTAAATGTTACCAAGCCAGTGCCTCAGCCCCATAGAGACCTGCTGGTCTGCCCACAACAAACCACCAGCCTCACCAGCTTCCCAAGAGACCCAGGCTGGGAGGTGGAGTGGCTGGGAGGTTGTGCGGCCTCTGGAGCAGGGCAGCCTGGCCTTCTGGTTCTCTAGGGGGCAGCAAAACCCTCATAACCATTCACCAAGCGCTAGTCGGCCATGTGTTTCTCATCATACCACTATTTGTAAAAGCTGCCAAAAGCCAACACATTATGGGAGCCTTTTTCCCCTTAGCTTTATTTTTTAAAGGAGAAAACCACATACAAACACTCCAACCATTTTTTTTCAAATCACATTTGATCCCACGGAGCATTTGGTGTCAAAATGAGGAATCCAGGAAGTCTCAAGTTGTTTCTAAATGAGACTAACATCCATCCCTCTCCTTAGACTGACCCAGTGAACACTCGACAAGGAAGTGTTGTGATTAATGCTGGGATTACTGTTGAGACATTCTGGCCCTTGCCTTTCATCTCCATGGAGTGGCCGAAGTTTCTAGGATTCAGCACTGAGAGTCAGGAGCCCTGCCTCTGGCCACCTCTCCACCAGTGTTTGTCATATGACCTTGGGCAAGCCTCTCTCCCTCTCAGACCCTCCTTACCTTCTCATCTCTAAAATGAGGGGGTGAAACTACGCAGTCTCCAAAATGCCTTTTGTTGCATGTTCCGCGATTCCATGAGTTTCTCAAAGTACTCTTCCAGAGCTGGTTACTGTCTCAAATAATCCTACTACATAGATGCTGTAATAAAAATTCAGAAGGGTAAACTGATATAGTCTAGTTACACAGTATGTCATTTAGTCACTCATCTAGCAAGAACGATTTAAGTATCAACAGGGTTCAGAACACTGACAGAATTGGAAGACAACTTGAATTCATTATTTTAAAAAATGTATAGCGATAACTGACCACAGTGAAAAACAAGAAAGTTCTGACCTTCTGGGAGGTAGAGAAACAGTCTCCAGACCTCCCACAGGATGGCATGGTAGCTGGGGACAGGAGATTTAGAGTCAGAGTGACTCAGGTTCAAATCCATACCACTAGGGTTGTGCTAGGCTGCAGTAACAAATCAGCCATAAAATTCCAATGGCTTAACAGAACACAGGTTTATTTCTCACTTGAGCAAATTCTGAGAGGGTAGTGTGGCCTTGTTCCATCCTGTAGCTTTTGGAATACATACCCTCCAAGGCTCCTTCAGCAGGGAAAGAGAGAAGAAAGATCTCCCAAAGGGTTTTGCAGGGCCAGGGCTGAAAAAAAAAATGTCATGGTGACGTTACTTTCCCTCCTATCACATTGGTCAGAATCCACACACGATGCCAACTTAGGTGCTTAGGTGAGAGAGCAGCTGGGAAAGAGAATTACATGGCTATTTAATGAATATGCATTATTCATTCATCAGGCAAATGACCTGAAATCTCTAGAATCTTTAATTCTCACATCTATAAAACAAGAACCATACTGTTGATCTTATAGGGCTATTGTAGAAAATACTACTACTGAGCATAGTGCCTGATATGAAGTAAGAGCTCATTAAATGGTAGCTCAAAGAGTTAGAAAGAGTGGTCAGTGCCTGTTTTGGGTCTGTCTCCCAGGTGCAATTGTACAGACAATGGGTGACCTTAGGTCTTAAAACCCCAGATCCTAAGGGATATCTTTTAATGAATAAGCCAGGCCTCTTTCACCTCCAGGGATATTTTGCTTACACAGCAGACATGAGTAAAGCACACAGTCAAGGACTAGAAAAGTCAGACGCATTAACCTCTTTCTCGCGTGAGGGGTTGGTGAACTAAGGAAGTGGGAACAATGGAGAAAGGAGAGAGAGAGGAAGTCCTTCCACTTTTCAGCTCGTTAGAAAAAGGAGGGAAAACACTCCAGCTGCCATCAGCAAGGGCATTCCATCAGAATCATCTTTCTTTTTCTCCAGGGTATCTATCCCCAACACCAGTCTCAGGGCCTGGTCCTCAGTAGGTGTTTCATGCACATTGGTTTAATTGCATGGCGGGTATCCTTTTGTTTAGTGTCTTGGTTGGCTGCGACTAGTCAGTGAAAAATCGGTTGAAACTCTAAACCAGTTAGGGCACTTACCATCTGCAATGGTTTTCTCTTCCTTTTTGCTACTATTTTCTACTTTTGAATTTTTTTTTTTTTTGGTGGGAAGCCAACTGTTTTACTTCCCAGAATGAAAGTTAAGTGCACGCATCTGAAATAAGATATCTTAAAAACAGGTTTTAGAGAAATTTTCATCAGTTAGATCAGGAGTCAGCAGCTTTATCTGTAAAAGGTCAGATAGTCCTGTGTTTTTGGCTTTGTGTGCTCTTCAGTGTGTGTCACAATTCCACGGTGACACTGGGCAAGAAGCCATAAACTAGTATGGAAATGAATGGGCATGGCTGTTTCCATAATATTTTACTTATGAACACTGAAATTTGAATTTCATATTATTGTCACATATCACAAAACAGTATCCTCCTTTTGATTTGTTTCAAGCATTTAAAAATGTAAAAACCATTGTTAGCTTGAGAACTGCAGACAAATAGGGATCATGGGTCACAGTTTGCTGACTCCTGAGTTAGAAAACTTTATCATCTCTTTGATTATCATCAGATCACATCAAATGTTATTTCAAAGCTGTTTCTGTGAATGAAACACTCTTCCCTAGCCTTTTAGAGAAACAAAATGTTCTTTGTAGCCCACTTCTTTGCATATTTAAAACATGCCATAAATATGGAGGTTAAATGAATGCACTTATCCTATACAGTATCCTCCCTCAGTGTAGTTACTGAAATTTGTGAAATTAACATCTTAGAGACACGTTTCCCACAAGAACAAAGCTCAAATGGAACACTGCACTATACAGAAAAGTCCCAATGAGTTCTAGTGCTTGGGAAACAGGATGACACCACCATAGCACCCTGAATACACAATCCTCTGTCATCAGCTTGGATTTGGTACCACATATCCCTGTTTGACCCACTCTGATTGTGAAGAAATGATCAGATGACTGAAAGTTTGACCATTTGATGAGATACAGCAAAACAAAGCAAGAAACCCAAACCAAGCTACCCACTGAGGTGCATTTTCTAGGCCTTTCTGTCCTTACATTATCAAGGAGAAACAAAGAACACTTGGCATTTGTTAATGGTAATTTAAGTTTATCGATTCTAATAGCATGCTGAATTCTATGTGAGATGGCCGAAATGGGAAGAGATGCCACTAAATTCCCACGTCTTGGTAGATTATCTAGTATCTTGCAAGAAGCCCTGCTGTGTGCCCCCAGCCACAGCAGATGAATGTGATGATTCTCAGTTTACCCAGGAAGACATATGTGGAGCATCGGTGCAGAGCGCCCCCTCCTGGTGGATGGAGACAGCTCCTCCAGGGTGCGTAGCTCAGCCTTTAGGGCTCCGGGGCTTTGAGAATCAACAGCGGAGTTTATGGGAAGCCACACAACGTGGAATTTAAAACCTAGTCTTCCACAGTGAAACTGCCTGGGTTGGGATCCTGGCTCTGCCAGGCAGCCACGTGACCTCAGGCAAATTGCTTAAGCTCTCTATGCCACCGTTTCCTTATGTGGGAAGTTAGGCTAATAACAGTACCAACAGAGTTGTTCTGAGGAGCAAATGGTGAATTTGTGTAAAAGGATTAGAATAGTGCATGCCGCACAGTAGGTGCTCAATGCAAATTACCTTTCACTGTTTCCAGAGAAGCAGTGGAGGGGGAAGGACACTGCTGCAGGGCCAGGAAACCAGGTTCTCATCGTCCCTCCACCGTTTATTAGCCATCAACATTTATCTTCTCAGGTATCCAGTTCCCTTCCGTGTAAAAGGAGGACAATAATGCCTTCCTTATCTGCCTTACAGCAGAGAGTGGACTCTTCCAATGGCAGTATCTCTGAAATTACACAGCCACATAACATGGCCCCAAAAGGAGTCCTAGCTCATGGGCCAGTTGAGGAACAGAAAAGCATTCAAGAACAACAAATATTTTTAAAAATCTTGTTTGGTTCAAACTATCAAAAACATCAAAACAAACGAAAAGGATTTTGCTTTTTAAGCATAAAGCAATCCAACAGCCCGCAGTCAAAAACTATTCACCCAGAGATCACAAAGGTGCACATTAATTGAAAATAATGATAACCTGGCAACTGTCCCCCATCTCTTCCCACCCCTACCTGGTCATACCCATAAAATGCTTGTGAAATAATACTTACTTGAGTTGATTTTCTCACTTTGATGGGGCTAATGAGTCCAAGCCGTGGGTTCCCACATGAGCAAGATTACCTCCTTCAGTCTCAAGGCCAATTGTCCTAACTCCGGCCTGCCTCTTGTATTATTCTGGCTTCAAAATGAAAGGCTCTGTTGGGGGGGGGGGGGGGGGGGGGGGGGGATATTTCCAAATTTTTTTCCAAAAAAAAAAAAAAAAAAAATAAAAAAAAATAAAATAAAACAATTGAAAACACATGTCCTTTTTTGGAGCTTGGTAGTTTCTGCATCTTATTACTGCACACAAATAATAAGCGTGTGAAGGACATGTCAGAAGAGGACCGTGGGTATTCTTCCTTTGGAGAAGTGGTTTAGTGCTAACATACCTGGCATCTCCTTGCTCCCAGAATCAGCTCTGTGTAGCTAGGATTATAATCACAGTACTAGCAACAGATGGCTATTTTAGTGGGTAGGGGAAGTGTTGAGAACCGTACCTGATAGAGAGGCAAGCTCAGCAGGAACTTTGGTTGGGCGCTCTCACTGGCACATCACTGTTGGTGGTCCCAATAAAAGGACACATCCTAAGCCCCCTGAGTGGTATTCTGGTTCTTTACCTAGCAGACTGTGTCACCCTAGGCAGATCTCAGCACCTCTCTGGGCTCTGGTTTCTTCCATGGATGACCTAGGGCTGAGAATGCCCACCCTCCCTATAGGATGAGGATAAAGACCCCCAAAACATTTTGTAGATGCAGCTGGAAAGGGAAGTATTGCTCATCGTGATAGGGATAGGCTCACCCTTAAAGGAGCTCCAAGTCTACTGATTCACAGAACACTGCGTCCTCCATTTCAGGTACCCCAAACTGGCTGCAAAACACCGGGAATCCAACACAGCGGGCATTGACATCTTTTCCAAGTTCTCTGCCTACATCAAAAACACCAAGCAGCAGAACAATGCCGGTGAGTGACTCCCTTCCACCAAGAACCCCTGGCAGTGTCTGCTTGCTGCCCAAGGCATCTTCAATTTGCCCATGGGTATGTCAAATACTTGGGCCAGAGAAGCATCTGGAACCAATACTGCTTATTATTTGCCCCCACTTCCCCCACCACCACCATCTAGTCCCTCTTGACATAGGGGAGGCGGTGGTGGATCCTGCTGCCTGGCTGGTGCAGGAGGAAAGGCCAGGGGCTTTACTGCCAAGCTGGAGAGAGGAACGCAGTTTGTGCTCTGAGCCTGCCTTATTGTACAGCATAGTGCACTGCACAGGACAGTCCTAACTGCCCATTTGTCCCAAGTTCACAACCCTGCCTGTGATCACATGAGAAAAACATATTCCCTCTTCCTTCTGGTCCCTGCAAGATTTCTCCAGGGATTTTTCCAGAGGCCAAGGGAGAGGCAGCACAGTCACTACTGTGGCAAATGCGGAAGGCAGACCTGAGTTGTGTTCTCCCCTTCTGCAGGACAGTGGGTCCTGGAAAGCCACTCCTCAAAGCCTGTCCCAGCCTACATTGGGCCCTTCATTTCTAGCATTGGCTGCAGAATTCAGAACTTGGTTCTCTTGCGGGGCCTTCTGAAAGGGAGCTGAGTCCCCTCCAATTAAGCTCACAGCACTTTCAGTCCTTCATTTGTCATTGTCCTTTAAGAATTACCTAAAGCCACTTGAATGGAACCGTCCAATTAAGCAAGCATAACACTTGAAGAACGGTGTTAGGGCCATGAGGAACAGGCTGGCCACTGCAGTGCCAACTTGGGGGGCTGGGATTTTTATCCTATGGGCAATGGCAGCCATTCCCTTGCCCTCAGAATGGGATGACAAGACAGCCTCACAGGCTGGATGACTGGAGTCCAGCACAAAGCCAAGCAGTGCAAGTGCTCCATGAATCTTTGTGAATGAACGAGTGACTGATGCACAATGGACCAAAACAAGGGAATAGATGCTAGATGCCCCAGAAGCTCCAAGGAGAATAGCATCTCTTTGGATCAAGGCGACCAGCATATGCAGCCATGCATGGTCAAAGAGATGAAATGTTGGCAGGAACAGAGTTGGTGTAGTGGGAAGTAAATAATTTAGGAAGTTACTGAGGACCTGGATTGTAACAAGTGCAAAACTCGATTCTGGAGGTCCAAAGAAGAAACAAACACTTCCTCAGTCTTCAGTGCCTGGCAGGTGCAGAAGGAAAGGCTTCAAGTCAGTTTGATCCAAGAGATCTGGAGAGCCAATTAACCGCAGGTAAAAGAACAAAATAATTTCTGTCGAAGGTATTCAGAACCGGAAGCATTTACCATGCAGGTAAATGCATGAGACTCCTTTTCTGGGAGTTTTAACTGGGTCGTAAAGATTAAGAAAGAAGCAGTCGGCTGAGATCATTGAGTGGAAGATGTGGGAAAGTTGAGAAAAGGTCAGGGACAGAGACTGGAAAAAGTGACTGAAGCCTGCAGTGCCAGCCTGGAGGGCTTGGTTCTTTGTCTTGTGGGCAATGGCACCCATTAGAGGTGTTTGTAGAGAAACTAGAAAGAGAGTGGCTTCTGGGAAATAAGAAGAAGGCTGTGTAAAATACTTTCAATCTACTTGGTACTCTTGCTTCATTGCTGCTTGGACCCTGTAGTGTGCTGAACCCCCCCAGAATTCACATCCAGCCTGGGCAACATAGCAAGACCCTGTCTTAAAAAAAACAAACTTGTTTTCAATTAGCTGGGCAAGGTGATGTATGACTATAGTCCCAGCTACTCAGGAAACCAAGACAAGAGGATTGCTTGAACCCAGGACGTCGAGGCTGCAGTGAGCTATGATCATGCCACTGCATTCCAATCTGGGTGAAAGAGCAAGGTCCTGTCTCTAAAAAAAAATTTTTTTTAATGTATGTCCACCTGGGATCTCAGAATGTAACCTCACTTGGAAATAGGGTCTTTGCAACTATAATTAGTTAAGGATTTGGCGATGAGATCATCTTGGATTTAGTGTAGTCCCTAAATCCAATGACTGCTGTTTTTAAAAGAATAGGAGAGGGGCCAGGTGTGGTGGCTCTTGCCTGTCATCCCAGTACTGTAGGAGACCAAGACGGGCGGATCACCTGAGGTCAGGACTTTGAGACCCCCGTCTCCACTAAAAATACAAAAATTAGCCAGATGTGGTGGCACATGCCTGTAGTCCCAGCTTCTTGGGAGGCTGAGGCAGGAGAATGACTTGAACCCAGGAGGCGGAGATTGCGATGAGCTGAGATCACACTGCTGCCCTCCAGCCTGGGCAACAGAATGAGACTCTGTCTCAGAAAAAAAAAAGAAAAGAAAAAAAAAAAAGGAGGAGAGGAGAGGATAGAGACATGCAGGGGAGAAGGTCATGTGAAGACAGTCAGAGACTGGGGTGATGCTGTCACAAGCCAGGGAACTCTTAGCTTTCTGGAAGCTGGAAGAGGCAAGGAAAGACACCTGCTAACACCTTGATTTTGGAACTGTAAGGGGAAAAGTCTCTGTTGTATTAAGCCACCCAATTTGTGGTACTTTGTCGTAGCAGTCCTAGGAAATGAATACGGCCCCTCAGAGCCATTGTGCGAAACAACAGCCATTGCTGCTTTCCTGGCTGAGGACACAGAACCAAACAAGAGGGCCCATGACTTGTCTGCCCCCAAGGCAGAGCTGGCTCTCGAACCCTCATTTTCAGACGCCACACCCAGTATCCTTTCCTCTTGGCCACAAATATCTTCTTTCATACTTGTCAAAGTGCCCTCAGAAAGATTATCTTATTTGAGCCTTCCAGGTTTTTAAAATTATAAATGGTATTTACATATTATCCATATTTACAGTTCTCCTATTCCCAAGGCCAAAGCCAGTTTCCACCAAATGCCGCATATCCATTTCTTATAAACTCAGTACTCTCCAATTTTCATTGTTTCCCCTTCTTCTGTTTCACCCTGTTTTCTTCTGTAATGAGACTTGCCCTTGTGACTCCTGGTTCCCCTAACTCATTTGCACATTTCAAAGCTCCAGCATTGCTGCTTTCCCAAAAAGCCTGTCCCCAGATGTGCTATTCCACCTTCTGTTTAAAAGACACCACACATTCCTTCCCTAGAACTATAACTTGCCCACGCCCCTCCCTTCCTCTTTACTTGTCCTTCCTCCCACCCAATATCCCCCAGTTGTGGTCCACTGGGTCCAAAATTCTTAGACTTAGCAAGCCAGAGGTCAAGGCTCCTGTAGGGCTTGCCCTCCTGTAGAGAGCAGCATGGCTCCTACGCTACGGTCCCAGAGCCCCACAGCCCCTGACCCGGGAGGGGGTCCATCCCCTGTCTGCTCCGTGTGAGCTCTGTGGCTGTGGCCACTCCCCAAGAGCATCAGCATTCAGGCCCGGGCCTCCTTCCATATGCCGCCCTACATTACTTTGCCAGTTTCTTTCCCCTCTGGATCTTCAGCGCTGCACCTAGTTCTGCAACTTTCTTTCTTTAAAGGGTTTCTCTTGTGTTTTCATTTACTTTATCTTGAGCAGAGCCCTCCCTCCCCTCCACCTGGTCACTAATGCCCCAGCCCCCATACACACACTGACCCAGGTCATGATCCTTCTCTCATGAAAGCATGAGAAAAACCAACACTGTTACATGGTTCTCCATGGTGGGTCATCTCTCCACTCCTGTGGTGACTACAGGAACCACCAAGTAAAATTTCCCTGTTGTTCCCCAAAGCCTCATAGGTCCCCAGCTACCACATCCATGGGAATCATCCTGGCAGTACTGGAGTAATGGAGAGAATCATCCATTAGTCTGTACAGTCAGTCATTCATTGATTCATTCAAAAAACCGCAAGTTATACAAAGTGTCTACAAGTCCGAGCTAATATTTAAAGGGCACTGCTTATGTGCCAGGTACTGTGCTAGGTTCTGGAGTTGCCAAAGCAATGAGACAAAGTCATTGCCCTCCATGAACCTAACAATCTATAGGGGGCTGTGAAACATGAAAACATGCAATTCCTGGCCTGGGATTGAATCCCAGCACTTTTAACTGCACAGCTTTACCCAAGAGACTTACTTTCTCTGAGCCTCTGGCTCTGCATCTGTAAAATGGACTTTATATTCAGATTCTTTATCTGCCAATTAAGGCAAAATAATATCACCAAGGTTTGTAATGCAGGTTCATCTATTTTATAACTCAGTGCATGTAAAACCCTTAACACAGAGCCTGGCCTAGTAACTGTTAAATTTGATTATTTTGATTATTGCTATTAGCACAAAAATAGGATCAAGATGAGTAATGGCATCAGAGACTGCTGCTTCAGCTCTTGCTTCCCCCTCAGTGAGCTCTTCCAGATCTCCCACCCATTCAGTCTATTTTCTACTTTTTAGACTTTGTTGGTGCATGGTCCTCCTCTCCAAAGTGTCATCAAGGAGCGTCAGTGGCCTGGCCCGACTCTCATACCTCAGCAGCCTTGCATTTTTGTTTGTTCCCTGAGTGATGATTCTGTGCTCCGTGTTGAGGCCTATCATTGTACTCGCCCCTCCTCTGTAATTTCTAGATCCGGGTCCCCTTGGTCTGCAGTAACCAGATTCTGCCTCCATGCCCCCTCCTCTCACTCTTTCCAAACCTGCTCTTCACTTCACTTAAATGTAGCCTGGATTTTCTCATGACTGGGTGGCAAGACCCCACATTAAGTCAGGTGCTACTTGGGGAACTTGCTTCGTTTTCTTGTGCCTTAAGATCTCTCACCCCCACCCCTTGTTTTGGGGAGAAGGATAAGGGCTGTGTTTCTAAACATGCCATGTTTCCCATGCAGAGAGGCAGGCGACTCTGTGTGGCTCAACTTGCAGACTCTAAAGCCGACTGCTTTAGAGTTCAGACACCAGCTTTGCCTCTTGTCCTTGTAACATGGGGCAGGTTACTTCAACTCTGTAATGCCTCAGTTTCCTCATCTGTGAAATGGGGGTAATAACTGTGCATACCTCATAAGTGTGCTTGGAATAATGCCCACCACCATGTTCAAAGTCAGCTGCTGGGGCCAGGCATGGTGGCTCACCCCTGTAATCCCAGCACTTTGGGAGGCCGAGGCGGGTGGATCATCTGAGGTCAGGAGTTTGAGACCAGCCTGACCAATATGGCGAAACCCTGTCTCTACTAAAAATACAAAAATTAGTCGGGTGTGATGACAAGCACCTATAATCCCAGCTACTCAGGAGGCTGAGGGAGGAGAATCACTTGAATCCGGGAGGCGGAGGTTGCAGTGAGCCGAGATCACGTCACTGCACTCCAGCTTGGGCAACAAGAGTGAAAATCTTTGCTTTTGGTGCCAATGTTGTATTCTCATGTGTTTTTGCCCCTTTCTTTGTAGCTGGAGAGGAAGCAGGCATGCCTATGCCTGTAGCCTAAGACAAGAATTGAGTATTTCTCCTGCTGTATTCACGCCAACCACCTTCCATCCATCATTCTTTTGCACAGCCCACTTCCACAGGACTGCCTTTCCCCTCATGAGCGGTCTAAAAAGCCCCAAGTGCAATAGTATCTAATCTGTATCACATGCAGGCTCGAGGCTTAAGCTCTCTCAGGCCTCTCAGGCGACCTGCACTAAATGGTGTTTTGCCCAATCTGGATGATTTTAGTCTTTCAAGGCTTCCTATGAGTTCCCCCTTTTCTTCCCCCTTCAAGTCCACTTTTCTCTCTTATTTCCACCTCTGTATTCCTCTGTCTTGGGGGGCCTTCTTTCTATTTTAAAATTTATACTCCACTTGTTTCAGAAAGGCTTTATAGTTACTCACAGGGATGTATAAAGCATGTCAAACCAACAAAGGCCAGGAGGAGGTGAGAAAGAAAAACAAGGAGACTACCAGAAAATGGAGCCCGGGGTGAGTTAAAACAGCCGGAGCAGCCCCGGGGCCTTCGTGCGCCACACAGAAGGTAGACCACAAATTTGGCTCTAAACTTGTGAGCAGACAAAGCAAAACAGGGCCCCTGGTCAGCTGCAGCTCGGTCCTCCTAGAAGATAAAAACAAACCAGCCTCCCAGAAGAATAACAAATATTCCTGCTGTGAGCCGCAGGCACGGAGGAGCTGTGGTTTCCATTTTCTTTGGCTCTCCCCTCCTGTGACTTCTCTTTCAGGCTGCTGTAGACTCCAGGCCCTGCTGACTTTCTGCTGCTCTGACTCCTCTCCACCTTCCCCCACCTGTGGGCTGTGCTCCTCCCCATCTCACAACCCCTGTGTTCTCTCTTCACCTGAAACTCACTTTCTTCCTTTCTCTCCATCTTCTCTGGAAGACTCAGGAGACCTCCCTGCAGCCTCAGACGTGTGTCACCAACCTCCCTGCTCCTCTCTGTCCACCCAGGACATGGGACACAGAACAGCCCATCTGGGTTTATCTATTTTCATCAAGACGAATGGGCTCCCGCATTAAGTATGCAAAAATGCACCTCTTTCGCACGAAAGGTTGCACCTAGTTCTCTTTTTATGGAAGACTCTGAGATGTCCTAACATATTCTTCCTAAAATATTTGTCCTAAGAAGGTGCTTCTAACTTCCTAAAGAAAGCCCTAAAAACCTTCCTTGGTATCTGTGATGTGCTGGGCACAGTGCTGTGTGTTCAGGGTACAAGGACCATGCTCAGATTGCGTTGCCCTTCATTAGTTGTAACTGCAGTGGCCATATTTTCCAAACTGAAAATCAGATGCCTAACAAATTGCCTTCATTGAAAATAATCAAATTATAAGAAATTGGTACTGTCCCAGGAAATCCAGGACACATGTCCCCAAATGAAAAGCACCTGGTTAGGGCTAAGCCCTCTGCTTCTCCTTTCTCTCTCCAACCCAAGCTCAAATGTGGTTACCAGAGGGCGAGGGAGTGTACCTTAGTTCCCACCACCTCCTGGTTCCCAATTTGTTGCTGGAACAAAAAAGTAGCCATTAGCCACACAGGTCCCTGAGCAGTCTTGGTTCTGTTTCCAAATAAAGGCCAAGGTTTCCACCTCCCTAAGGCTCACATCAGAGGCTCCTCTTCCTGGAACCTGGAAGTGGGCAGTGTGCTCCCTGGGCTTATTCTGGAAAAAGTGATTGTCCGTCCTACATAGAATGGAAGAAGACTCTCGGGTTATTCTAGGAACCTCAGTGAGCTTATCTCAGAATTCAGATGATCATTCTCACTGAATGGGAACGTGATTGAAGGAGTACATTGTGGTTCTTATTAACACAATATCAATGACTGCTATCCTGCCTCTCTCGTTTCCCTTCCTCATCTCCTAGAGCCCTCATAAAAGGCAGCAGAGGCCAGCCAGCCACAGCTGCATTCCTGGCTATTTCCTTGTCTTCATGTTCCATTCAGGCCCAAATCTTCAAATTGCTCCAGTCTTCTCCTTCTAAGAAGTGCCACCTGCAGTAGGTCATGCTCCTGGCTGATGCTGCTAGAAAAAGAACTCATCTGTATCACTGGCAGTCTTTCTTTTCCTTCCACGTTCTCATGGTTTCTCATGGTTTGTGTCCCCAACAACCCTTCCCTGTTCTCCCATCTTGCAGACTGCCTGGTGTGACCACACCAATAGGCTGATTCCTGCAGCCTGCTCTGGTCCTGCCTACCTGGGAGTCACAGTGCCTCATCCCCTTCACTCCCTTTTAATAAAATCTTAAGACTCTTAAAGTAAACATATTAAGCAAGATCATCCTCATTTGATGTATAGAAAATGTAGGCTTGCACACTTCAGCTTAACATTAGGAAGTTTACAATTAGGCCAGGCATGGTGGCTCACGTCTGTAATCCCAGCACTTTGGGAGGCCAAGGTGGGCAGATCACTTGAGGTCAGGAGTTTGAGTTCAGCCTGGCCAACAAGGCAAAACCCAGTCTCTACCAAAAGTACAAAAAAACCAGTCAAGCATGGTGGTGCACACCTGTAATTCCAGCTACTTGGGAGGCTGAGGCAGGAGAACCGCTTAAACTCAGGAGGCAGAAGTTACAGTGAGCCAAGATCATGCCACTGCACTCCAGCCTGGGCGTCAGAGCAAGATTCCATCTCAAAAACAAACATACAACAAAACCTCTAAGAAACAACAACAAAAAATGCTGTCACTTAAACAAAGTGTTTTCACTTAGCCTCTCATATTTTGATTGTAAGACATTGCCTGATTTCACAGATGTTAAAGAGTGAAAAAAAAATGTGCACCTTAGACTTGATGAGATGTAATAGTGGACTTTCACAGTCCTTTCCAGATCTAACCTTTTATTGCTTCCTTGAGGCTATTCAGTGATATATCAGACCCTCCTTTTGCTTGACCTTGAGCTACCCTGTTGGAAAAAAAGTGAATCAAGTTCAATATTGCTTCTAAATTGCTCTGGGATAGCTGTACTAGCTCCATTTCCAGTAAATAGCAACTCCGCTCTCTGTCCCTCTTGCCTGGAAACAGGTAGCACTTCCTCGTAAGTCAGGCTTTGGCAAACTTTCTCTGTAAAGGGTCAGAGAGTACATAGCCTCTACTAGACTCTGCTCAATTGTGCTGCAGGAATCATAAAGCAGCCACAGATAATATGTAAGCAAATAAATAGGACTGTGTTCCAATAAAACATCATTAAGGGACACTGAAATTTGAATTTCACATCATTCTTACATCATGAAATATTATTCTTCTTTTGACTTTTTTCCAACCATGCAAAAATGTAAAAAACAAAACAATT
This sequence comes from Theropithecus gelada, assembly GCF_003255815.1. Lineage (NCBI taxonomy): Eukaryota > Metazoa > Chordata > Mammalia > Primates > Cercopithecidae > Theropithecus > Theropithecus gelada. The sequence goes on along the minus strand of NC_037671.1, from coordinate 48,267,299 downwards.
CTTAGCTTGAGGGCAGCATGAAAGTAGGCAGTGAACTGGATTTAGTCCTTGGACTGTAATTTGCTGACCTCAGTCTTAGGCAGTCCGTGGCTACAATAGCAAGTTCTGCTAATTTCAGTATGCCTCAGCCTCCTCAACGGTAATACGGAGATTGTAATAGCACCCTCTCTTGTAGATTTGTCATGTTAATTAGATGAATTAATGCATATAAATCACTTAGGACAATTCCTGGCACACAGTAGGCACCAATGTGTGATAGCTATTGCTGCTGCTGCTGTTGCTGCTGCTGCTATTAATTTCACAATGCTTCCCCCCTACCCCCATACCTAGTGTCCACCCTTTGGACTGGGCAACCCAGCTTTCCCTGTAATGTGGGAGCATGTGCTGCCCTCTTCTGGCAGGCAGAGGAATCGTCGCCAGAGCCAACTGATACGATTCATTCAAGGCCTGTGGATTCGCAAGGGTCTTCCTATACAAGGATTCAGTTTTAGCTAAGCCAGAGCTTAGAGGGTTCAGACAAGGCTAGGTCTTGTTCAAGGCTCAAAGTCACCTTCCACTATCTATCCCCCGCATCAAGGGAAGGGCATGTCCACCAGGCCTGACAGATCTCCTGGAGGTCCCTGGCAGCCCTTCCCAATGACAACTGCCCCCAAATGTTTCTTTCTCCCTTTCCTCTCCCCATTCTACAACCTCCAGTCTTTACATTTATGAACTTCCTTGACCTAAAATAAAAAAGTGCTTGAAAGGATTCAGAGCGGCCTGGGAGGGCTGTTAGCCTAGAACTAACAAGCCTCTTATTATCAAAGGCCCTGTGCTTTCCCCCAAAGCGTCATGAAAGCCACTGCTGCTTCGGGGTAGGTGGAGAGGAGGGTGGGGGGGCAGTGAGGTGGGGCATTTTTTCCAGATTCTCAGGATGTGGTGAGCCACGTTTAAAAGAGAGTGTGTGTATTTATTATTCCAAGCCACTTCAATCACAAGGCGCTTCATGCCTTCTCCCCTTCCTCCCTCCCAGCCCCCAACCCCGTGTTACAGTGGCCCTGTCTGGAGGGCCTGGCCATCCAGGGGATGGGTGCGGCATCCCCTTCTCATTCTGCCTTGTGCTCTGCCACGAGTCTGATGAGGAAGCGAAGGCTACGTGTAAAAGCAGCAGGAATGTGAAACCTAATTACCCCGTAGCGTGCTCAGAAACAGAGTCACTTAGGTGGCCGTGGGGCTCCATGTCTACTGTGTTGGAAACACAGAGCAGTTCTTTTGGAGGACACTTGGGTCCCAGGAAGACCTCCACAGAGGCCTGGGAGCCCCACGGTGGGCTGTTATCAGGCCATCTCGATGAAGGCTCCTGGGTGGTCAGGCCAACCTCCACAGCAGTGCGGATAACATGTGACCGTCTCGCCACTTCCTCATAAAGCAGCCATTGCTGTCTCCTTTCAAAAACGCCTGTGGTCACAAAGGGACCCTTCAGGCTGCCTTCCTTGGCAACCCCTGTGTGCAAATAGCCAACTAGGGGTATTTTGTTTGTTGGTTTGTTGGGTTAAAGTTTTGCTTTGACTAGCATTCTTGCAAGGAAAAACAAATAGCCTAGGCTCGGTGGGACCCACCTCGGAGGTCTGGTGGGCTCTGCACTTGCATGTCCTCGTCTCCTCCCTCAAGGAGGGTCCTTGAGGCTGAGGGCAGGAGGGAGGGGAGGGGGCAAATGCTTTCTCTGGCCACTCCCATGAGTTGCCCGAGGGATTCCTCCAGAGGGTCTTTGATTTGGTTCATTATTGAGGTGGATGCTTGCAATTTATAATTTAACAAATCTTGCTCCTGAAACGAATCCTTGGGCAGTTGTAAGGAAGGCGGTTGGTGGCGGTGTGGCCTGTTGAATGGGGCAGGCATGGGGAGGAGGGGGTGGGGAGAGCTGGGCCCTGCATGGGTGGGCGCATTCATTAGTGGAATTTTGCTGTGTGGGCTCCCCGACTGGAGTAGAGCGGAGACCACCAACACCATTCCATGTGGTGGAATTTCCCGCTGTCTGACCAGAATGAGTTCTCCTGGCCTGGCCTGGATGCAGATCAAGACCTGGGGAATAAAGGAACATTAAACAACCGATTTGCACATGAGTTAAATGCTCTTTCACCTCTTCCTACCGTTACCTCATCCTATGCAACCGACACCTCTTGTCTTTGTGCAGTCTACACATAGGAACCAAATACGTTTCTCAATCTCTCTCTCTCCACACACACACACACACACACACACACACACACTTATGCACTTCGTGTGTGTTCTGATGTTCCCATGTACTGGCAAAGCCCATCACATACCTCCTTAGACAGGCTCATTTCAATTAATCTGAAAAAAAGTGCTTACATGCAAAATTATATTCGTGATGGGACACAATGTAAGTCTCATAACTTTACCACTAAGCACAGGATATGCAGACTACAGAAGTACAGTAGTGTGTCCATGGGTGTGTGTGTCTACATTTCATTGTGTGTGTGTGTAGGTTGGAAGTATCATAGTTCTAGCAAAAGCTTCAGCATTTCTCGGCTTTGAAACATCTTTTGCTACCAACTAGTGTTGCAAAGACATAAGAATTAAAACCAGGGATTAAATCTAGCCTGGTATTCTGACTTTATCAGCAGTTTAGAGAGGATAATTTGTTGGGGAAAAATTGCTACATGGAACTTTGCCTTTAAAACCCCAGGCTTTCTTTCAAATCCTGCTCCAGAGCCGTCTTGCAGGAAGGCACTCCACCCCACCTCAAGCTTGTTTCCAGGCTGAACCGGAGTAGCCTCATGAGCTAAAGACAAGCACAGACTTAAGGCTTAAGCATAAAGCAGCACTTCTTTACATTCCTCTTGTTAGCCAGACCATTTTCTACCTTGCACATACATTTGAATCCCCTGGGAGTTTTAGGGGAAGAATAACCCCATAGGTTCTTAGTTGGAAGGGACCTCTGTAACAAAAGACAGATTAACAAGAGAAAAACAAGTAGAAGTTTATTAACACGTGTATTTCCTATAATGAGGAGTTTTCCAAGAGATGGCTTTGAATTCTAGTTTCACAGCATCTTCATCAAAGGACAGTAAACTTTTAGAGATGTGACAAGGGAAAAAAACTTTGAGTCTCTAGGGGCATCAACTTGGGGGGATAGCAAATGAATAGCAGATAAAGGCCAGTTAGCAAATCTTGTTCAGTGTAGATTCCTGCAGAGCCATCTCCAGGAGCATAAGGGTCTTAAGTTGTTTTCAGTGGTTCTCCCTGGAAGAAATGGGGAAGCAAGATACATTTTGTCTTTGTAAATCTATGTCCTCCTTTTAGACAAATAGATGGAGGGCAGAGAGCTTTACTCTGTCTGTTTCTTCTGAATTGTCTTCGTCTCAACAATCTTTCCTATTTTGGGGGTGGCATATCCTGGTTTCCCACAGGGTCTTGTTATGAAGCAGATATTTAGGTAGTGGATCTGGGGCGAGGCCTGAGAGCTCCCAGGCGATTCTGACACTGCTGGTCCAGGGCTGTGCTGTGAGAAGCAGGGTTCCGAGCAGCTGTCTCTGTGAGGAAGTGTGCTGAGTGTGCCTCCTTCATCATTGTCACCCCCAGACCCCAGCTCAGCATCTGACCCAGGGCAGATACTCCATCATTATTTGTTAAATGAGTGAAAAAAAGTATACCAAACACCTCAACATGCCTCTACCATGTCTATGCCTTTGCCTAGGAGATGATGATGGGGCCTCATCAGAGCCACAGGCACGTCCTCGAGCCACTTCCTGTCCCGGCTGTGGAACCTCACCTTTTAAATCTGTCCCCATGTTGCAGACTCCGCTATGCTCTGACTGTATTTATTTAAAACTTCCCAGTCCCCCTTTAAATCCTATGGTGTTCTGTGACTAGCATTGTCTTTGACTTGAGAACATACAATGATTTCGTAGCCTCTGTTACATGATATCAAGCTTCATGGTGAATAATCTCACTTAGAACCAATCAACAAAGGAGTGCAAGAAACTGAGCAGCTCTCCTTAGTAGGATGGCCAGTGTGCTGGTGGGCTTTGCTGAAGTGGAATTTTTCTTTTCACCATTATTTTTATAACCGCATTCAAGGGAAATTCTATTTGGTGTTAAAGGTGATACTTTACTAAGAGTCAAAAGAGAAAACACAGAAGGCTAATTTCTAGTGTTTTTTCAGCTAGAAGTCAGAGGTCAAATTATTTTTCTAAGACCCTTGGTGGACAAAGCATTTAATAATCTGGATCAAGGTAAATAAAATATGTTTCTCTGGCCGGGCGCAGTGGCTCATGCCTATAATCCCAGCACTTTGGGGGGCTGAGGCGGGCGGATCACAAGGTCAGGAGATGGAGACTATCCTGGCTAACACAGTGAAACCCCATCTCTATTAAAAATACAACAACAAAAAATCAGCCAGGCGTGGTGGCGGGCACCTGTAGTCCCAGCTACTCGGGAGGCTGAGGCAGGAGAATGGCGTGAATCCAGGAGGTGGAGCTTGCAGTGAGCCGAGATCGCGCCACTGCACTCCAGCCTGGGTGATAGAGCAAGATTCTGTCTCAAAAAATAAAAATAAATATATATATGTGTGTGTGTGTGTGTATGTATGTGTGTGTATATATGTGTGTGTGTGTGTATATGTGTGTGTATATATATGTTTCTCTGTGTGCATGTCTAGAACCTCTTCCCTTCCTGAACATTCTGGGGAGGGGAGGGTTGAGTCACGTGATTTCTCAGACCTCCTGCACTCAGCTCAAACTCTGATGGTCTCACGCTCACTGATGTTTGCCAAGATAGTTATCCATGTTCTGTTTCCATTGTGGGGACCCCAAAGATGAGTTTTACTCAACATTTTGCCCAGGTCTGAAACTGCCTCAGTTTTACCTGAGTCATTTGGCAGAGAGGTTGATGCTAACCTATGCTTCTCCCTTGGCTCTGATAACAAAATGGCTAGGACTCTGTGGGAGGGCATCTCAGGCCAAACTAATCAAATCCCTTCATCCATTCTCAAAAGACCAAGGGCTACTATTAGACAAAGAAAGGGAACCGTTGTTCCTCTACAGAGTTAAAACTTGTTACATCAGTATATAGACATAGAGTCGCATGATTTTAGGGTCCTTCATCTTTCCTCACACCCCACTGAATAGCTTATTCTTTCAACAAATACTTATTCAATACCAGACGCTGTACAAGGTGCTAGAATAAAAGTGGAATAATGAGGTTGGGCGCAGTGACTCATGCCTGTAATCCCAGCGCTTTGGGAGGCTGAGGTAGGTGGATCACGAGGTCAGGAGTTCGAGACCAGCCTGGCCAATATGGTGAAACCCCATCTCTACTAAAAATACAAAAATTAGCTGGGCATGGTGGCGTGTGCCAGTAGTCCCAGCTACTTGGGAGGCTGAAGCAGAAAAATTGCTTGAACCGGGGAGGCAGAAGTTGCAGTGAGCTGAGATCACACCACTGCACTCCAGCCTGGGTGACAGAGAGAGACTCTATCTTAAAAAAAAAAAAAAAAAAAGGAATAATGAAATATTGCCATATTGGCAATACCTATGTATTTTGGCAAATGTTGTGTTTGGCTGTTTGTAATAGAAGCCTGACTACAGTGGCTAAAGCAAATATGTATTTTATTAGCAAAACCTATCTAGTGTTTTACTATGAGCCATGCCCTGTTCTAAACACTCTTGATAAATGTTTACTTCTTAAGAGGAATTTGCTTCTCTCACATAACAAGAAGTCCAGAGAGTAGAGAGTTCCAGGCAAATGTAGTTTCTGAAAGAAGTCGAAAATTGAGCTGCTGCTTAGAGCTCCTGATTCTCCATCTTTACTGTGTGATCTTCATTCTTATTTCACAGGATGGTTGCTCCACCTCCAAATATTGCATCCACATTCCAGACAATGCCAGCTGCATCTATCTTATTTTTTACAGAAGCCCATTAATTAATTTCTACCAATATCTCATTAGCCAGAACTTGGTTATTTGGCCTTCTATAGCTGAAATTCTGGGAATCTATGAAGATAAGTATTTTTTATAGGGCACATTGCTACCCTGAAAACATATATATATGGGCTCTGTTTTCTACTAGTAACAAAGAAAAGGAGACTGAACTCTTGTATATTCGATTCTTGTATATTCACTTTCAAGTTAAGGTAATTTTTTTTCTCTCTCTGGTGAAAATACCTGTCCTAGCCATTACCAAAAGGGACACACTATTTTAAATTCTCCTTTGGTGTTGGAAAAATCTGTCATTTACTCCCTACTAGATTTCAGGAAACAGAAGTGCATAATTGCACATTTAATTTGCTACACACTTGAAACTTTAGAAGATGCAAGACTCGTGTAGTAAAAGCAACTGAAACATCCAGTGGGGAGTGTCTCCCCATAAACCATGATTTTTGTGGGGGCAAGTTAGGGTATCCAGGGAACTGCTCTGAGCAAGGGGGAGGGAGGTCCAGGTGTACATGTAGCATATCTGGGGAATTCTGTGTAAGTATCAGTCACCCCCAACCTTTAAGGCTGCCCCATTTCACATCTGTGATAATGAAGGCTTTCGGCTGGGGGACTGTGGTTCTGGCTATAGAGTCAGAATGAAAGGAACAGCTGAATATCCCTGTTCGTGTCAGCATTTCAGGGCAGAAGATGAGTCAAGCACGATGTTTACTGAGCAGGGCCAGAGGCAAGAGCCACTTTTTTCTTGCAGCTCTAAGAATTTTTTGTTGCTTTTTTGGTATGCTTTGTTTCTCATACATCAGCATCATCATGCATCGCACATACACGTTGCATATAACAACTGCTTACAACATGCCAGGCACTGTACTGAGCCCCCTGCAGGTGATGACCCAGTTATTGCTTCCAGCAAGCCTCTAAGGTATGCCATGTTATGATGTCCACTTTGCAGAGAAGGAAACAAGCACAGGTTAAGCAACCTGTCCAGGCTAGTCTGTGTCAGAGCTAGGACCCCAGCCCCGGCAGCTGGTCCCATGATCTGTGCTCTTGACTTGCGTATATTGACATTTAATATAATCCACTATTTAATATGTATGTGGTGCTGAGTTAAACAAGAGTGTGTCATTTAGGAAATGGTGACCAAATCAGTTCACGATCCGATGAATACTCAATGATGACTACCATGTGTATTTCCTTAAATATACTCAACAATTCCCACCTTCCCCATCAGGGTCCTCACCCAGCAATCCATGTGGGGAAAGGGGCACAAAGTTGGCCCACAGTGGGCACCGAATAGATGCCTATTTAACAAATGAAAGAATGGGCAACTGGAAGAGAATTTGTAGGATATTCGCAGAATCATCAAATCCAATAATTATTTCAATCTAGCATTGCAGTGGCAGGGAGGCAGTTTTTAAGTCTGTGAATGGCTCTTGTATAAAAGATGTGGCTCTTTGAGGATGAAACAAGACAAAATGTGGTGACCATACTTCAGCCTACGTGTTTTGGGGGAGGGAGAATTGAGAAAGTCTCTAGGTCTAAATGCTGGAACAGATGACTGATAAAGTTAGAATCTCTCTTAACCAGCTCATTCAAAGTGTATGAGCATCAGCATTAAACCTAATCTATGGCCTGATACTTAAAAATAACCTGTTATAAAGTAACCATTAAAAAACTCACAAATTTCAGCCTGATTCATTGGGCCACATAAACTACGATCAGCATTAATAGCTTCAGTCAACATTTATGCCGTACTTTCTATTAGCACAATGGGTTTTATAATCATTTATGAGTTTCTGGAAAGTCTAATAGAAAACACACATACGTGTTCTCTGTGGAAAATGCACAATAGGTTTTTGGGGAGTTTTTTGTTTGTTTGTTTGCTCAAGGATAGGCCAGAAGGTGTCGCCACTGCCCCATGACTAAAGTCTGGGCCGGGTTCCCGAATCAGAACTTCTCCCCTGATCGCTTCTGAGATCGCTGGCTCTGCAGCTTCCTCCCGCATTCAGAGTCAGTCTCTCTCTCTCTCTCTCTCTCTCTCTCTCTCTCTCTCTCTCTCCCCCCCCCCCCCCCCCCCCC